>NW_007738853.1:4655-7294 GCF_000696425.1 Galeopterus variegatus
ACAAAGTCTGGGCACAGACTATATGAACATGAGCCTGAAAGCACAAGCAACAAAAGAAAAATGTAAACAAATGGGACTATATCAAATTCAAAATTTTCTGCACACTAAAGGAAACTATCAACAGAGTGAAATGACAACCTACAGAGTGGGAGAAAAATTTTGCTAACTATGCATATGACAAGGGATTAATATCCATAATATTCAAGGAACTCTGGCAATTACACAGTAAAAAAAATAAATAAATAAAATTAAAAAAAAATAACCCAATTAAAAAATGGGCAAAAAAGCTGAATAGACATTTTTCAAAGGAATTCATACAAATGACCAACAGGTACATGAAAAAATGCTGAACATCGCTAGTCATCAGGGAAATGCAAATTAAAACCACTTTGAGATACCACCTCATCTCAGTTAGAATGGCTATAATCAAAAAGAGAGTGAATAGCAAATGCTGGCAAGGATGTGGAGAGAAGGGAATGCTCCTGCACTGTTGGTGCAACTGTAAATTAGAACAGCCACTATGGAAAACAGTATGGATATTTCTCAAACAACTACAGATAGATCTTCCATATGATCCAGCAATCCCACTCCTCGGTATACACCCAAAGGAATGGAAATCATCATGTCATGCCTGCACTCTCATGTTCATTACAGCTCTGTTTACAATAGCAAGATATGGACCCAACCTAAATGTCCATCTATGGATGATTGGATGAGAAAAGTGGTATACACATACCATGGAATACAACTCTGCTATAAAAAAGAATGAAATTTTCCCATTTGCAACAACATTGATGAGGTTGGAGAAACTTATGTTGAGTGAAATAAGCAAAGCACAGACGGATAAATACTGTATGTATTCACTCATAAGTGGGAGCTAAGAGAGAAAGAAGGAAGGAAAGAAAGACCACAGTAGTGCATTGCACTTGCAGAGGGAGAGAACATACCTTGGGATACAAAGTGGAGTTCTGGGGGAAGGGGGAGGGGAGGGAGGTTGGGGATAATTGGGTGGGGGACATGGGGTACAATTACAATTTGTAGTAATGGGCATGCTGCCAATATGGATCTGGCCTTCACTTCTTGGGCACGAGGATTGACAGTCAGCTTTCNGTGCTCTTGGATTGGAAGAATTAACACTATATGACCCCGAGCAATCTACAGATTCAATGCAATCACCACCAAAATACCAATGATGTTCTTCACAGAAATGGAAAAAAAAAACAGTCTTATCTTTCTTATGGAACAGCAGAAGACCATGAATAGCCAAAGGAATCCTGGAAAAATAATAATAATAATAATGATAATAATAATAATAATAAAGCTGGAGGTATAATACTACCTCACTTCAAATTATACTACAAAGCTATAGTAACCAAAACAGCATGATATTGGCATAAAATAAACATTCATACCAATGAAGCAGAATAGAGAACCCAGAAATCACTCCTCAGGCTTATAGCCATCTGATATTTGACAAAGGCAACAAAAACATACATTGGGGAAAAGAGTGCTTTTTCAGTAAGAGGTGCTGGGAAACTTGGACATCCACATGTAAAGAATGAAACTAGACACGCACCTCTCACCATCTACTAAAATCAGCTGAAAATGGATTAAAGACTTAAGTATAAGACCTGAATCTGTAAAATTACAAAGGGAAAACATAGGTGAAAAACTTCAGGAACAAGGTCTGGGCACAGACTATATGAACATGAGCCTGAAAGCACATGCAACAAAAGAAAAAAGTAAATAAGTGTGACTATATCAAATTCAAAATTTTCTGCACACTAAAGGAAACAATCAACAGAATGAAATGACAACCTACAGAGTGGGAGAAAAATTTTGCTAACTATGCGTCTGACAAGGGATTACTATCCATAATATTCACGGAACTCAGTCAATTACACAGTAAAAAAAAAAACAAAAAACAAAAAAAACAAATAACCCAATTAAAAAATGGGCAAAGAAGCTGAATAGACATTTTTCAAAGGAATGCATATGAATGACCAACAGGTTCATGAAAAAATGCTGAACATCGCTAGCATCAGAGAAATGCAAATTAAAACCACTTTGAGATACCACCTCATCTCAGTTAGACTGGCTATAATCAAAAAGAGAGTGAATAGCAAATGCTGGCAAGGATGTGGAGAGAAGGGAATGCTCCTGCACTGTTGGTGCGACTGTAAATTAGAACAACCACTGTGGAAAACAATATGGATGTTTCTCAAACAACTACAGATAGATCTTCCATATGATCCAGCAATCCCACTTCTGGGTATATACCCAAAGGAATGGAAATCATCATGTCATACCTGCACTCCCATGTTCATTGCAGCTCTGTTTACAATAGCAAGATATGGACCCAACCTAAATGTCCATCAATGGATGATTGGATAAGAAAACTGGTATACACATACCATGGAATACAACTCTGCTATAAAAAAGAATGAAATTCTCCCATTTGCAACAACATTGATGAGGCTGGAGAAACATGTTGAGTGAAATAAGCAAAACACAGAGGGATAAATACCGTATGTACTCACTCATAAGTGGGAGCTAAGAGAGAAAGAAGGAAGGAAAGAAAGACCACAGTAGTGCATTGCACTTGCCGAGGGAGAGAACATACCTTGGTATACATAGTG
>NW_007738853.1:7875-9947 GCF_000696425.1 Galeopterus variegatus
CCATACTATAATTTAATATAAAAATGTTAACTTTCAGTAAGGATATACTAGGTCATAGAGAAGATCTCAAAAATTGCAACATAAGCAGAAGAAACTAAATAAGTTTAAAAATTATATTTATGATGACACCAGAGAGCTATGTAAGACAAGAAGACCTGATGGCCTAAAATTTGTGAGAAGAAATACATCATTGTAGGTGAGCTGATGTCCTCCTGTCATTTTGTACTTTAGTGAAATTTGCTAAATTTGAGAGTGTAGAGATTTTACACAGCAATCATGCTGAATGAGTATAATTGATGACTGAAGAGTTTTCATTCGGCTTTCTCATCTGTCATGCCTGGTTGCTCAGAGGTTACTTGAACCCCTTCTGTTCTCTTGCTGGTTCTGCCATGCCAAGGCTGTTGCAGCTAATGGGGTCTTATGTGTGGTGCCTGAGTTGTGTCCAATGTGCTCACAGACTAAAGCCCTCGGCTGCAAGCTATTTCCCCGAGTTCTCCAATATCTAGCTCTATGGTGTCTGCTCTCCAGACAAACAACACATGTGAGCAGCTTTGACAGGACAAGTAGAGAGGTTTGTGTTCAGAGCTGTATCACTGTGGGAGGACTGTGTGTATCTTGCTGACAGTAATAAACCCCAAGATCCTCAGCCTTCACCCTGTGAAATCTGTCCCTGACCCACTGCCACTGAACCTGTCTGGGACCCCAGAGGCCTGGTTAGAAACCAAATAGAGCAGGAGCTGTGGAGCCTGGCCTGGCTTCTGCAGGTACCAACTCAAATAGGTGTTTCCATTACTATGGAGGAGGCTCTGACTGGCCTAGCAGGAGATGGAGGCCGACTCTCCAGGGGTGACGGGTAGGGAGAGGGGAGTCTGGGTCAACACAACATCTCCACTGGATCCTGAAATAATAAGAGAGAGAAGCTGAAGTTTATAAAAAATATTAAGAGCCATTTTCATGATTGCCCAGTACACAGCTCCTAGTTACTTCTGAAATCTTCCTCACTCTCATGGATTTAAACCTCCCATGCTGCATCTGGAGGACAAGACGTATGCATCTCACATGTGCACAGATAATTCGCGGGAAGCAGTGGGGCCCCAGAGCTCACCCTCCCACCCAATTCTCCTCTCTCATCTTCTTCTGCCCTTACCAGGGATCCAAAGCCACAGCAGCCCCAGGAGCTGAGCAAGGAAACTCATNCTGCTGTTTTAATGTCTCAGGGTGACCTGTACGTTTGACAGATGTTTTCCTGGGCATTCGCTTAGAGATGGTCACAGCTCAGGAATGTCAGTCTTCTACATCACTGGTGATTTAAATATGAAAACAACCTCATTTTTATTCAGTTATCCTTGATGCCCTTAATATTGAATGAACTAGCTTCTGAAAAATGGTGCCTATTTCTAATCACTTCAAAAGAACTAACTGTCCAAAAAAGAAAAAAAAAAAATCCTGAGCAATTAACAGAATAGTCTGTTGTACTGTGCAATGATGGGACATTTAACAAAAAGGCATATTTAACTTGCAAAGAACACAATCAGACAAATACAGTTCTAGGTGTGATTCTACAAGAAAGCTTAGTCTAAATAGCTTCTGGGAAATCTACCAAAACCTGATTTTTTAATAAGGTTTGAGGAAATAATTGAATAAAAATTATAGTCACCTTTAAAGGTTGAACTCACTGATGAGAATCCAGGTTTCTGGACAAATCATGGTGAGGAGGTAGGATTAGAATAAAGGCCTCATAATTCCTTATTTTAAATTTTATTTACCTCTTTTGTCTCCACATTTTGTAAGTTTCTTTTTTTTTTGACTTTTTTCTTATGATACTAACCAGTTCAGTTCTAATTCTTAGACTTGAAACCATCAGACTCCTAATTAACCATGCTACTTGAAAGAAGTCAGAAACATCAGAATCTGAATAGAAGCAAAATAAAAGTAAACACAGAAAACAAACACACAAACTAAGAGAGAAATCTATGATACCTCTTAAAACTGACTTTAAAGGATTATTCTAAAATGATGTTAAATTATTAATCACCTTTAACCACTATCCAATACGGAAACTTGAGTGTAAG
>NW_007738853.1:10522-11629 GCF_000696425.1 Galeopterus variegatus
ATAAATGTTTAAAAGTTTACCATTGCGATCGATTCTTTTATTTCATTATCTGTTGCCTTTACCCATCCAGAAAATCTAAAATTCTTTAAAAAATCTGGTCATAAAAAGTCTTTAAAATATTTCTATGCTATCTATATGCTGACAGTAAAAATTTCTAAACAAAATTCCTCTTTCCTATATGTGAACAAATTAAGCCTAAGCTTCACTAACAGAAGCCAAAGCAGGTCACTCCACACTGGATCCGGATAATAAAAGGAAGGTTGTAAGACGAACCTCCATTTGGGTGCAAGTGGGAGCAGCACATCCCTGTGAGTCTCTAATTTCAAAGTGGTCACCCAAATTAGGAAGGACGCGGACAGTTGGGTTTTATTACAATTTTGCCTCCTTTGCCTGACGCTGTTAGTTTGGGGCCCATAAAATAGGAAGGAAGTGTATTAATTGTGTGACATGAGAAAAAAGTCTTGGAAGTGGAATTGTCTGTGTCCATTATGCTGGAGTCAGTGTCTGTAGGCTGGAGAGCATAATACTGTTTAGGGGTGGGGAGAGTTTTTGAGGTGTTTAGGGGCTGACCAAAGAAAAGATATGACCACAGGGTGGCAGTAGCACACACCACTTTTACTGGAGGGGCTTTGACAGGTTTGCACAGAGAAGTCCCTCACAGCAGGAGTCTTTCCAGAAGACAGGGTGCCAGGGTTGCTACTCAGAAGAGGAGAAGGACAATGGAGAAGGGGCTTATGTGTTTAGGTTATGTCATATAGTAGCTCGGTGACAGAGCTCCAAAGGCAGTATTGGGGGATAAGTTACTTGGGGCTTATCTATTGCTAGCTAACATAGGTGAGGTTTTCCAGAAATGCAAAGCAAACACCTCTAAATGAATAGATGTCTGCTTCTTAAAATAATTAGCTGTTTTTAAAATTGTTAGATGTATAAAATTTGATTTGGCACAGGCCATTTAGAAGTAAACCTCCCGTTTAGAAATAAATAGCATAGGTGCTGGCAACACAGAGGCTCAATCTTTGGCTCATTTCTGTAACACTTTTTCACTTTTTGCAGATGTTGTTCTGAAATCTGTATCATTCAAATAGTCCCAGCCTACACTGCTTTGGA
>NW_007738853.1:12782-15623 GCF_000696425.1 Galeopterus variegatus
CAAAACCATATTTAGGGCCACAAGATAGTTCAATCAAAGTAAATGAATTTAAATCATGCAAAATGTATTCCCTGAAACAAAGGGAATTGTATTAGAAATCAGTAACACAAAGTTATCATAAAAATTTACAAATATTTGAACTAAGTAACATACTATTCAATGAAACTTGAGAAAAAGAAGAAACAAAAATGGAAATTGCAAAGTATTTTTGAACTGAAAGAAAACGTCACTTATCATCCAAACTGGGGGGGTGCAAGAAAGCAGTGAAATTATAGAATTGAATTTATAGCAATATACATGCATTTTAGCAAAGAAGTGTTTAAATAAATATCCTTTGCTGCCTCCCTGATATACTGGCAAAAGAAGAGCAAATTACACCCCAAACCAAGTGATTCTTTTCTTTAAAAATCTGTAAATGTAACAGGGATATATTTAGTTTTACAGCATTTGAATCATAAAAGCCTGGGGGGGGGAAGCATGTTGGCTGCTTCATAATAGAAAAGTCAGAGTGGATGAGCAGCTTCTGTGAGAGAATTCTCAGAAAGAATTCAGTCACGGGGATTGTCACAAAAGGATTATAAGGTAATATTAGTACGGGTTAGACATCTGCAAGACTGCTGTGAGCTTTAATTTTCTCAAAACACAAAATCCACACAGTGCAGGCAGCTTTCCATTCTTCTGATGGTTGGTGAGAGTGATGGACACTCGACAAAGGCGTGATGAAGTGCACTAAAGGGACTCAGTGGCATCGGTGATGTCAGGAGACACTAGGATCTCCTCCAAGTGATATGACTGAGATCTGTGCAGGCACGAGGTCAGCAGGGAACTTTAGTGGCTGCTCCAGGGAGAACATGATGGCCACTCCCTGGAGGGTCTGTTGGGCATGGGACCTAAGCGTGGAGGAAGCAGGAGGCTCTGGATGTCTGTCCTGACACTTCCCCAGACCCTGTTTATGCGGAAGAGATGCCCAGGGCCTGGTACTAAGGCCTCTGCAGCCTCTTCCTCTAGACTCTGCAGCCATTTCCACCACAGCCCAGCCTGGTTCCAACTTGCCCTCTGGGCACCACAGATGCCCCTGCTGCATTGAGAGTCTGAGTCTCCCTGGGAGGTGGGTGTTTGGACTGTTACACTGTGCAGGTCCCAGGGAGTATCCTGCACACAGGAGTGTGTGCAGCATCTCCAGTCTCCACACGAGTGATTGTGGGAGGAAAATCAATGGAGTTTTGGTTAGATGTTTGTCCTCACTTATGAATAAATGTAGAAATGCACTTTAAAGAATTTCCATACTTTGTATATATTACAAACCCCTTGCTATAAACTTTTTTTTTTAAACTTTATATTTCTTCTGTCTGGTGAAGAATATAATTTTAATATTTGCCATGGAATTGATAACTTGGAATAAGAAATTATACCTAATATAATTTATTACCTTCAACAAAATCAGAAATATCTTATCAAGTTAATTCAAACATTATTTTACTTCAATTATATCATGCCATAGCATGTAACTGACATGCTCGTCATTAATTCAGAAATATTCTTACAGCACCATTTTAAATGGAATCTATTAAAAGCATATATTTTCTATAGTATTACTACTTGAATGTAGAAATCAGTTTCATTTTCTTTTTGAAAACATTTTTCTCCATATGAAAATATAGTACCAACATTGTCACCTCTAAAACATTATCTAGATTAAAAAATGACAAAAATGTTCATTCCCTGATATAATAATATAGAGATGGAAATGCCAAAACAACCACTGCGAAAGGAACAAAATAAATAAAAAGAATAACACACAACAGCTATATATTAATGACATTAGTATACATGAAGGAAATGAAGACTACGTGATCTAAAATTCCAGAGTGAAAAGAACCCTGTCTAGTTGAACAGATGTTCACCTGACATTATTTGTATCTTACAGTATTTGACAAATTCGCATTTGAACACAAGTTCTGACTTGGCACAGGGAGAACAACTCATGTGGGAAAGGAGAAACCAGCTGAGACTCAGTGATTGCACAAGGCAATGTTTATATATGGCTAATGGTTTACATGGGACATTTGCTGATGTGTGAGTTTGCAGGGAGGCTAGGGTTGTATGAATCTCCCACAGGCTAAAGGTGCCTTTTTATTTCGCTGAGGCAGCACAGACCATACTTAATATATGAATGTGTCATGGACATTGGTCTCCATCTCCACTGTGTAGACCCTGCTGGGCCTTCTGCTTAACATGTCATTGCATGTTACATCTCCCAAACACAGCCATGTGCTCCCTGCAAGACAACTTCTTAGGGCAGGATGAGTGTCAGAAGGTGTCCTTGGCTATGATAAGTTGACTAGGATTGAGTGACATGACTTCAGGTCTCTTTTCACAGGATTCACTAAACCTTTGATGATTACAGTCCTGAACCCCTGCACGATGAAATACTTTCCTGTGAAATTTGCAGTGGCACCAGCTAGATCTGGGAGGCCAGGCAGTGGTCCCTTCAACTCTGCGAATCTTCATAAGAAACACATCTGGACTCTTGCAGTGTTCACATCCTCAACTGCTATTACCAGCACCATCCACAACCCCACCCACCACAAGCTAAAGTGCATTGTATGTGAACAAAATTCATCTCTACCAAATTCCCATCATGCACTCCCACCTGCAGTATGCCTGCAGTCTTCAATTCTTAACTTTATGAAATAAAAGAAATCCATATCATTCTGTATTTTTTCTGAGATATACGGGGTAAATTACATCTTCCAGTTTATAATTTTTATTTTTAAAACCAAACTTCTTGAATTTCAAGAACTCCCTTTTTCTATCAGCAACTAGTAACTGAGGAAAATC
>NW_007738853.1:16652-17934 GCF_000696425.1 Galeopterus variegatus
TCACCAGACAAGCCACAGATGAGAAAAGCTGGGCCAAACCAAGAGGAGAGCTTTGTGCTCTGGGCTATATCACTGTGGAGAGAGCATGTGTGTGCTGCAGGCAGTGATACACTCCAACAACAGCAGCCTCCATCCTGCTGATCTTCAGTGTGAAATCTGTCCCTGGCCCACTGCCACTGAACCGGTCTGGGACTCCAGAGGCTCAGTTGGAAACCAAATAGATCAGCAGCTGTGGAGCCTGGCCTGGGTTCTGCAGGAACAATTTGAAATAGGTGTTTCCTTTACTATGTAGGAGGCTCAGACTAGCCCTGCAGGAGATGAAGACTGGCTCTCCAGGGATGACGGGCAGGGAGAGGGGAGTCTGGGTCATCACAACATCCCCACTGGTTCCTGAAATAATGAGATAAAAGTGCAATGTTATGGATAAACATCATACACTAATTTAGTAATGTTTTCTTTAATGTATTTCAGGATAAATCATTATTTAGGTATGTAATTGTAATTTATACCCCCAAAATATCCAATTTCAAAAAAGAACCCAAAAGGTGCAAGACACAAGGGGGGCTCCAGAAATCACCTGCACCAGCACTCCCTCTTTCTATGTCACCATCTTTCATAGAGCACAGGTCCTTGCACCTTCTGGAATCTTCTCCACTCTCACAGATCTAAACATCACATGCCCATTCCTGGAGGATGAGACGTGCACATTTCACACAGGACAGAACACACATGAGAAGCAGTGAGCCCCGGAGCTCACCCCCCCATCCCACTCTCCTCCTCATCTCTCTTCTGCCCTTACCAGGGATCCAGAGCATCAGCAGCCCCAGGAGCTGAGCAGGGAACCTCATTTTGAGACGTTGAGCTGAGGAGTCCTGATAAGTCAAGTCAAGGTTAGAGCTGAGCTTTTATCTCAGCCTTGCAGGGAAGGTCCTCCCTAGGGGACAATATGCAAATCCCCTGATGGGTGCAGCTGTGTGGAAAGAGCCAAAGGGAGGGTGGGGACTCTTTTGTGAGAAAAATTACTTTAATGTCTTCTGTGGTTTTTTTTCCCAACATTGTCATACTTTATTTTAAACAAAATAAAAATTACAGAAATTTGAAGTACCCTACTCTCCCCTCTCCTGTCCCATCTTCCCTCCCCAGCAGAGTCTCTGCTCACTCATGGATTTAGTTTGTTGATCCATGTTGTTAATCTCCAATTACATACAGATACATTCATAAACAGCACATAGGATTATTTTGTAGGTGTAAAACAATATAAATGGCATATTGTTTTCAAGAT
>NW_007738853.1:18595-19607 GCF_000696425.1 Galeopterus variegatus
TGGACAGAGGGCTCATTCCCAGTTTTTCATTATAATGAACTCTTGGCTGAAATGAGTCAAAGTGCTCTCATTAGCAATGTATTAAATTTTGGGGGTTTTTTTGGCAGCTAGTTGGTACAAGAATCGAACCCTCGACCAAGGTGTTCTCAGCACCATGCTCTAACCAACTGACTGTAGTGGCCAGCCCATGCAGCATATGAAATTCCTTTCTGAACACCCTCACCCACACTTGGTTCTGTCAGACTTCAATTTCTGTCATGCTAATGGTGAGAAACTGTATCTTGTTTCCCTTTATATTTCAAAATTTGAGTTTTTTCTTCTGTGATTTGCTTATTCATTGTCCCTTATTTTTCTACTTAGATGGTATATTTTTCTTCCTGAGTTATTGGGTTCCCTGTTCTATCTGATGCAAGAACTTTATCCCATTCAGATTTTTCACTTAAAAAACACCTTTTTTTATTATCTAATAGCATTATAAATTTGACATAGGAAAATGATCAGTCTTTGCTTAATGGAATCCTTCCCTTGTCCTGAGTCACAAACTCTATTGCCTTTCCTTCTGTTCGTTTTAAAGTATTTTTCACCTTTAGACCATTAATCCACCTGGGGAGATCTCACTTTTTTCTATCTGAAAACTCTCAGTTGTCCCAACATCTTTGAGTAGCCTGTTTTTTCCCTGTAAAATGATGTGCTAGTAGGCAGGACTTGTGGACACAGAGTGAGCGAGCACAGGATGTAGGGAGCTTCCTGTCGGATGCAGTCTGTGTGGTCCCATAGCAGCAGGGAGAGCATCAGAGGGAGCAGCATGAGAAGAGTCCTGCCCAGCCACGGGCCCATGCCAGAAGGAAATGAGGAAACCAAGTGTATCACAGAGCTAAACTTGATCTTTTAAACAATCATTCTCCTAGCGTTCTTTCTTCAAATGATGGTAACAATAAAGGGAAGCATTCAGATTGTAAATACCCTTAATTGGCAAGTAAAAAATTGGCACCTGTATGTTTATCTCCTCCAT
>NW_007738853.1:20382-30395 GCF_000696425.1 Galeopterus variegatus
AATAAAATGGTAAGTAAAAGCAGGTATGAATTACTGCTTGAGTTCTTTGTTTTCTGATCTAAAAATACAACTGTAGAGAATCTGGAAAATTTAAAGGCAAAGAAAAGTGACTGGTAATTATACTACCCAGTGATGAAAGCTTTCCAATTTGTTTTCCAAAATGCAAGTAAAATGTATATACATTATTTATTACAGCATATTTTGCCATATGAAAACATTTTATCATATAAAAGGTTTATACTATTGTTTTATAAGTTATAGAATATCTGTCCTTGAACAAGAAGTAAGATTCATCTCATTTCCCCTTCATAAGTTCTCATGAGAAGTCTCATACAGTCAAACTCTCTTCCAGAAATTTGGGATCAGTTGACAACTTCAGGATAAGTTTGTGGAATATCTAATTTGCTTTTAAAAGGTAGATAACTTTATCATCCACTAAAGGCAGCATTAATACAGTGGTCTTGAACCTAGCTCCACGTTAGAGTCACTTAGGCCTAGCTAGTTCCCAGCTCAACTGATTCAGAATTTCTGCAGCCCAGGTCTATGTTTTTGTAATCACCCAAGTTATTCTGTGTTAGTGAGTGTTAGAGTGAATGTTGGGAACTGCACTGGGCTAACATTTTTAGTATAAGGAGGTACTTTGCCACTGTCCAAACTTAGTGCTTTGTACCTGTTTTGGGGAGAGGGTAGTCTGGGACCAAATATAGCCCCTTAGAGCTGTCACAGAATGGAGAAGTAAGACTATCAAGCCTTCAGTATGTTAATTCAGTTATGTGGAGTACAGATTTCAATCAACTTAACCAGACATGTATGAACTGATCAGCTACTCAAGTTGCAGCAATTCAAGAATGCTGGTTTTTATGACTGTTAGACCATTAATGCTAGTAAGCATCAAAGAAACTGATTTTATACTAACCTTTGGCTGTTTTCCTTTTTTAGGAGGAGCTATTTAATCAAAACTTCCAGACTATGTCTGGAATAGCTACCTTCTCCTCCAGGCCACAGGCTATTAAAGGAGGAAAAGCTTTAGTGTGTGTGCTTCATCATTTGAGCAATAAGGAAGAGAATGCACATAGAGAAACTCAAAAGACCAAGAAAAGAGACACTGTGAATAAGGAAAATGGAACTGATGATAAGGAATCAAATATTCTACATCAATGATTTTAATAAAGAAGAATCAGCCTCTGAGAGAAAATAACTAAGCTCACTGAAGAAAATAACTAAGCTCACTGGCCTGCAGTCCTTTAAACAAAGCATTGTGGTGTTTAGTTGAGGGTAAGTATTGCGACTGTACAGAGCACGTTGTCTTCCTTACAGTTCAGTGAATCTCCGTTTTGAGGCAAAGATAAGCTTTGCTCTTGTTTCCTTTTAGTAGGGATATATCCACTGAGACGAGAGGCCAAACTCCTTTTTTCACGAGACGTTTTTACTTTGAGCTTCATTTTCTTCTTGTCAGGATCATGCACAACAGCATGCCTCCTGAGACTTTGTTTCATTGCAAATGTTTTGCCACAGCCAGCATGTTCGCACATAAATGGACGCTTTTCCTCATGAAAAGAGAGAATATGGCTCTGGAGGTTAAACACAGTTGTGTAGGTTCTACCACAGCCTTCTCTTGGACATCGACACACATCCCTTTCTAGGGCATGAGTTTTCATATGATGCTTAAGGTAATGTTTGCGTTTAAATGTTTTCTGGCATACTTCACATGTTATTTCCTCTTTATGGGTTTCTCTCACATGTTTCAGAAGTTCTGTCCATATTTTTGCCACAAAGGAACATCCCTTTTGACATATACAGCCCTCATGGACCTTCCCATGTCGCTTCGGATGGCTGGGTGACGCAAAGTGCTTCCCACATCCCTCCTGGGTGCACTTGAACAGTGGTTCACTGTTATGCTGGCACTGAGGAATTTTCAGGTCTCCTTACAGCCTTCAAAATTGTATACATATTGTGTTTGCTGATTTTCATGTTTACGTTTAAAATGTTTCTTCAAGTTTGATTTTGTGTTGAATTTTTGATCATAGCCAGTAGCTGCACAACTCCCCGGTGTGCTTGCACAGGTGCGCCTCTAGCTTCCAGGCCTTGTTGTAACTGGCGCTGCAGTCGGGGAATGAGCAGGTGAACCTCCTAGGGAGCGTGGGGGGCGGAGAGGCTGGGCTCTCGCAGGCCGTGATGAACGCGTCGGTGATGGTCAGGGACGACACCGCATCAGCGACCGAGGCCTGCGGCTCCACGGCGCCCTGACCTCCACGCCCCGGACCCTGCGCGCAGCCACGTGCCTATCCACGTGCCGCGAACCAGCGCGCGGCTGACAGCTCGGGCGCACCCTAACCCCGAGCCCCGCGCACTACCGGGAGCGCAGCTCCGATGAGCATCAAATGTCTTCTCTGTTTGAAGGAAAACCAATAAAGATAAAGTCCATGCTACTTAAGTGGGATAAATTTAAATATCACCTTCTGTTTTCTCAAGGAGATATCTTCTTAGCTCTTTCCTAAGCACATATTACAGTTCTCTTTTGATTAAAAAAATAAAATGTGATGGTTTTGATATCTTCCTTCATATTTATTTAAAAGAGAACAGATTTGGGCCTTTTTTAATTTTTTGATTGAGATAAAACACACACAGAGTAAAGGGCAGCAATCTCAAATGTATAACTGAATAAAGTGTGTGTATACTCACTGTGCAGATGAAACTACAGGATAAGTCAAATTCCTCAGATTCTTCCCTCATGCACCTTTCCCCGTCAGCAACTGCTCCCCAAAGTCAACCAAGGTCACTGTCCCTCCAACCTCTATGCCAACAGTGTGGTTTTCCTGGACTTGAACCTCACATAAACTGAAGTAAGCACTTGTGTTTCCTTGTTTCTAGCTTCTGTCTTATTTCTTTACTATTTTTGATTCCTTCATTTCTTCCTGCAGATTGAAGTCACAGCAGTGTGCTGTCATTTCCTGTGACTCTGAGGATTTTCCTCCTGAATTTCTGGTAGGGCGCGTCTGCAAATAATAGCTTCTCTTCATTTTTGTTTCTCAATAAGTGTTTTTACTTTGCTTTTATTTTTGAAGCATAGTTTCACTGGATACTGAACTTTTGGCTTAGTTTTTTTTTTTTTCCATCAGGATTTAAATCTGTCATTGAATGTATGCTGGCCTCCATTGGTCATGATGAAGTCAGCCATCAAATAATAACATCTCTCAAATAATACAGAATCATTGACTCTATATTATTTTCTTAGTATTGTTGAGTTTCTCTTTAATAATTTGGCAGGAATTAACATTGCAGAGCCCATCTCCTTCTTAGAGTGTGGCCATTGATATCTCTGCTTTTAGTTTTTACTTTTAATTTTTAGCTTATAGGTTCCCAGGAATCTGCATAGCTTAGTAGTCACCAATGATTTGGGCAGAAGTTCTGCTCAGACACCAGGGTCCCCACAGTCTGCCTTTTGCCAGCCCACTGTGTGTGGTTTGTGGAGCACATGCAAAGCACGGACAGTTCTCACCTCCCTCCACTTTCTCCGCTGGGTCCTGCTGGGTCCCTGTCACTCATCCCTAAAGATTCTAAGTCACAGGAATGTGTGTGGAGAATATCTGAGCAATTCTATGGCTCCATCATGTTCAGAGATCCACTCTTACCTTTCAGCTAATTGACCACTAACCCCAGACAGGGCCATCACATTCTTCCTTCAACCTGATGTTGAATTAATACACAATTTATGAAGCAATAGTTCACACTTAGCTAAATCAAATCACATTAACTTATTTTTTTATAAAATATATCCTTATGATAATTTATAACAGATTACTTCATGGCCTGACCAAACTGGGAACCTGTCCCGCTTTATGGTCTTGCCAATCCAGGTAGCTAATCCTATTTCATTGCCTTTTAGCTGAAGGTAACTCTATCCTGAAGCATTGTCTGGAAGTTGCAAATCTTGGCAGCATATTGTCCCCATTGGAAACTGAAATGGAAAAATAAATCACATGAAAAATGGTGTCATTAAGGTTAAAGACTTCACATGTCATGATCGTCTCTGGTCACTCAAGTGTGTGAGTGCCCTGTGAGAAGTCACAATTCACAGACAAAGAAAGGTCCTCAGGATACAATGAGAAGAGAGACATTTTCATCATTACATGGAAATCCTCATGATCTTCTCACCTGGGTCAGAACAGCAGGAGGCAGAGAGGCTGAGCTCCTCATAAGCACTCTGTGCATGACTGAGGCAGACACCTGCCCTGAGACAGGGAGCAGCCCATTCACAAGGGCTTTGACTTGTGGCCAGGGCCTCTTGGGAAGGCAACAAATTTGTCTCAGATTCAGATATTTTGGAACTTCCAACCCTCCAGCAGAGTAATTCACAGATGTCACACATGGATGCTTCTGCTGGCGTCTTCGGGTAATAAGAAAAGTATGTGGAGCCTGTCACTTAATAATCCAGTTCACCAGAACATTTTCTTAGTCCTCAGCTACACATGGTCTTCCTCTGGTAGTGACTGTTTTGAGTACATAAGAAAGTTATATGTCCTATGTTTCCTCCCCTTAGATCCGAATGAGCCTGTGACCGAGGTAGAAGGAACACTCTCTTCTGAAGCTATATTATCAGGCAGCATTCATCAAAAGCAATAATTCCTGATACACCTACTAATTGGATGTGACCTCAAGCAGGGGAAATACACAGACCATTTCATGGAAAGAACCAATCCCTGAGAACTTTCTGTAGAAGATTATCAAGACTATGAGGTCAATTACCTAAGTGAAGAAACTTGAGAACTTAGAGTAGAGGGAAACAACACAAAGGAATTGGGGTAATTCTACACCCTTACCTCCTATATTTGAGAATAACAAAGCTGGGTGATCTAAATTCAGATAATAAAATCACAATAAAATAAAAGTAGCAAAGAATTAGTAAAGAAATTTTAATTTAAACTGCCTCATACCATAAAGAGAATTTATGTCAACAGAGTAGATACTCTTTAAGACATATTATTTGGGAATTACTTGATGAAATAATTCAAAGGGATAAGAAGTACAGTTTGGAAGAAAAATACCAGGAATTGGGATACCAAAAGGGGAGCTGTTGGTATACAGTACAGGAAGTATTGACTGCTGTGTGCCTTCTAGTTGAACAAGAGGGTCTATAGCAGGTGTCCTATTCCTGTCTCACCACTGCTCACATGTCTTCAGGTTAAGAGGGACAGTACTAAAGAAAAAATATTCAAGGAAATATTGACAAGGGAACTCATCCACACAGCACTCGATTTGGATCATGAGATCTTGGCTTTTGACCTGATTCCTTTGTAGAATAATAAAGTGCTGGGGTGAGAATTACTGTGTTTTCTAAATGGGAAAAATGTGGATTGTTTAAGACAAAGGATATACAGTTGCTGACACTTTCTTCAAAGTATCCATAAGAAGAGCGCCCATCAACCAGGCTCCTCTAACTGCGTGATGATGACAGTCTTCCCATTGAGCTCAGCATATGTGTTTTCTCCTCTCAGATCTGAATGAGACTTTGATAACAGTGGAAATGACATTGTGTTCTAAGGCTATAAGAGGTCATAAAGAGCATATAATTTATACCTTATACTCTTTAGAAAATTATAGATGAAGCCATGCACCACATGGGTAGACTAACTGCACCAGCAGAGGACCCAGCCTACATTCAGCATTGACCACCTTGAGATGACTCCTGTCCCAGACCCCATCTGATTGCTTCCATGAAAGAAACCCTGACTAGAAACTTGGTGAGCCCAGGAAACATGTAGAGATGAGGAGATAATATTTAAATTATTGCATCTTTCATGTGTCATGACAATTTGGGGTTGATTTGTTTTGCATCGATAGTAGTTAGATGCCACTTAATAAATATAAAGACAATGAGGAATTAGAAAGTCTCCTATTGATGCTAAATGAATATTAGCAAATTGTATATGAGAGTTTCTTATACTATTTTTGCAATTTTTCTCTCGGTTTGACATTATGTCAAAATGAAATTTACATAAAATATGTACATGAAAACTTGAGAGAAATGTACTGAATATTACTAAGAAAAAAATTACAGAAGACCCCAATACATGGAATGTTGGACGTTGTTCATGAATTGGGAAACTGAATAATGTAAATATGCTAATTCTCCTCAAATTAATTCAAGACAATATCAGAGAATTTTCATTGAATAGAAAATATCTTTCTGAAGTATTTAAGGATTTTCAAAATATAAAAAATTCAAAAGAATAGAGATGGAGACTAACAATACCCAATATCAAAGACTGTAAGGAAGAACAGTAGTTGAAATAGTATGGTGATGGAAAATTAATAGACAAACAAGCTGGTTAGTCTGAGAGTCTAGAAACTTGTTCATACATAAACAGTCACATGATTTGCAATAAAAGTACCACTGCAAACTAGGAGAGAATGTTTGTTTTTTAGAATAAATAAATTGTTGGGCCGGCCCGGTGGCGCACTGCGCTGGTGCGCCGCTTGGGAAGCGCAGCGGTGCTCCTGCTGAGGGTTCGGATCCCACATGCAGACCGGTTTCCACTCGCTGGCTGAGCGAGGCGTGGGGGCGTCACCAAGGGTTGCGATCCCGTTGCCGGTCCCAGTCCGGTACGGGGGCGACACTGAGGGTTGCGATCCATTGCCAGACATGGAAAAAAACAAAAACAAACAAACAAAAAAAGAATAAATAAATTGTTCTGTATGAATTGGATATCCATAGGACATTAAAATGAATTACATCTACGTTTAAAATATGCAACTATTAATTTTAGATTAAAAAAAAAAAGTTCTGTCCAGTTTGCTCAGTTTGTTAGAGTGACACCATGTAACACCAAGTTCAAGAGTGCAAATCCCCATACCAGCCAGCCACCAAAAAACATAAGAAACAAGTGAATGTTAAACTTAAATTTTAAATGCAAAATAATAGTTTCTAAAATAGCACAAAAACATATCTTGTGACTATACAGGTAGGCAAATATTTCTTAAAGAAAATACATAAAGGAATAAGCACAAAATAAGATTAATAAATTAGATCTCAATAGTACTATTTCTTTTTATAATGTTTAAGGAAAACATATACAAATATTATCTGTTAACTACATATAGAAGAAATGAATTGTAGGAAGGAAACTCAAAATATAACAATTAGAAGATTCAGAATTGTGGTTGAATTGGTGGACTGCGGTAGGCATGTGAGATGATAGAGAACTCACATTTTCTGTGGTAGGTTCACAGGAGCTTATTGTGTTGTTATAAATGAATTAATGAGTGAGTGGGTCGGTAAATAAGTAAATAAGAAAGAGTCTTAGATGGGACAATGACAGAGATGTATTATAAATCAAAATGTCTATCATTGCAATCGATTATTCTAATTCATTATAGTGAACTAAAACAATGAGTATAGTTGAAAAAGATAAAATTAAATGAACAAACACACTCAAAAACAACAAAAGAAAGAAAGAACAGAAAGAGTAACACAAAATCTCATGCATATTCCAGTAAAAAAAATTAAGCAAAATGTTTTCAGTAATCCATTGAATTTAAGGAAAAATATCACAATAATATGTGAAAATGTAAATATAAATCTATCAGATCTCCTGGCATATTAGAGAAATAAAGCCCTAAATGCACAATCAAAAATGAAAAACAAAAAGAAAACTAGTATGCTAGGCAATAACAACTAGAATTTATTGTTGAAAATCAATAAATAATGGAGAAGACAGAGGGGAGTATTAGTCACTGTACACACAATGGAAGAGTGTGAAACAGAAAATGGAGACTGAGACATATCCAAGAACAAAATATTTTCTTAAACTAGAATCATTATGATAGAAATAATAATGTGAAACATAATTTAAAATAATACTCCTGAGTCTACTAAAAGCTAATGAGTCGAAATTTTATGGATTCATACAATTCTAACCAAAAATTTGTAACAGAACACACAGATAATTTGTTACATTTAAGAAACATAAATAAATAAAATCCAAAAAAATCTAAGGAATGTTTTCAGAAAAATAAAAATCAGGCTTGCTTCAGGTTCCTGCTCTGCAGAGGAAAATAAATACAGGTGGTCACGTCTCTCTCATTCTAACACCAATGCACCTCCACATCTCCATGGGTGGTTCACATTACAGTGAGGAGTTGATCAGAAATTTATATTCCAGAACCACCTTTCCTTTGTTGCTTAGCGATCTTTCCTGATGGCCCTACAACTGCATCACTCTTTTTTAGAATTCATAAAGAGTGTCACTCAGGTAGCCACAGCACTGTGGGTGTGAGGATGACCACAACTGCCCACGTGAGCAGGACCCAGGCTTTGACCCCAGTGAACCAACACCGTTTTCTGAAGACACATCCATCAAACGCACCCAGACTCAGGCTCCCCTCTCCTTAATAATCTGAGAAATGCGAGTTCACACTCCTGATCTAAATGAAATCCAGTCTGGGATTTACTTGTATTCCTCCAAATTGTGCTCTCCTTGGGTGGCAAGTACTTGATGCAAGGACTTTCCCTTCTATAGCCTGAAGGCCTTTTGGGGTTGCATTCTCCAGCTCTGAACCTCATCTCCTCTGATTCTACTGCTTTCTCTAAAACAGTTAAACTCTTTTGCATTTCTTTTTTCTACATCCCAAGAAAGCAGAAAACAAGAATCTGTATTTGTCGGGAGAGGTTGCTTAAACACCAATGAGAGTTTTGTGAAGAAGCAGCTTATGTCACAACTCTTTCCACAGTATTAAACATGAAAAGAGGGAACAGTTTCAAACTCAAGAGATTCAACAGATCATTTGGGCTAGACTATCACCCACAAAGAATAGAAACCTACGGTTGTAGTGCTCATTTGCAGGTAAATAAAAGATGCTGGAGGACTCTGGATCTGCCTTTAACAATGTCTTCTGATTATCTTTTCCTCATATACTGTATATTGTGAGTGGTTCACGGTAAAAATGAATACCATGTTTCATAAAATTTACCCTATTTTCCTGATCCTCATCACAGTAACTCAAAAGGCAGCTGCAGGAGTGAGAGAAGAAGCTGATACAGGTTGGACTCAAGGATCCACAGCAGGGGATCATGTCTTGACCTGTAGCACTCTGTGAGGGATGCATAAAGCAGGTGATACTGTGTCGTCTCCTTAACTGTGAGCAAGATATCTGTGGTGGACCAAGTCCTCTGAGTCAGGATAAAGTCAGATGGATGCACTTATTCTGAGAATCATAGCATGCAAACCTAGCTTTGCCAACGTCCCAAACCTAGCTTTGCCAATGTCAGGCTAAGTCACACTCAGACTTAGGTAGTCCAACTGGTCATGGTGACCCTTTATGGAAACCAGAGACTAGGTTAACACAATGATTACTCTGTCATCTAAGTTCAGTAATAGAAGACAAATGCCCCAGACATTTTCAAGAAACTATGACTATCATAAATTGCTTTATTTTACATTATCAATTATTTTAAGAAATAATTATTCGTCCTTCACCCTGAATACTGGTACTTTCTTCACATAATGCACAATTCCCCCATCCCAAACATCACATATTCTATTTGGATTATAAATTACTATCAATGGTAATATCTGCCTTTCAAAATCAGACGTATAGTACTCCAAAGCCTCAAATTGTAAAAACAGCAGTATGTAAAATATTTACATAAAAAGATATTTCACTCGAAACATGAATCTTAGGGCCAAGCCCGTGGCGCACTCGGGAGAGCGCAGCGCTGGGAGCGTGGTAGCGCTCCCGCCATGGGTTCGAATCCTATATAGGGATGGCCAGGGCGCTCACTGGCTGAGCATGGTGTGGCCGGCCGGTCTCAAAAAAGGACAAAAAAAAAAAAAATGAAAACATGAATCTTAGATGCATATGTAGAAATTAATAAATGAATATCATAGATAAGTAGGATGAAATACGCTTTTCTATACATGGAATAAAGTGTTGAAATGATAAAGAGAAAATATTTGCATATATAGGTTTTTTTTTTTTTTTTTTTTTTTTTTTTTTTTTTTTTTTTTTTTTTT
>NW_007738853.1:30405-35731 GCF_000696425.1 Galeopterus variegatus
CATAGCTGGTTCAGCTGGTCATGGTGACTCTGGAGACCAGAGATTAGGTTAGCACAATGATAACTCTGTCATCTAGGTTCAGAAAGAGAAGACAAATGTCTCAGACATTTTCAAGAAACTATGACTATTTTAAAATGATTTTTCTTATATTATCAAACATTTTAAGAAATATTTATTCTTCCTTCACCCTGAATCCTGGTACTTTCTTCACATAAAGCACAATTCCCCCATCCCAAACAGCACATATTCTATTTGGATTATAAATTACTATCAATGGTAATGTCTGCTTTTCAAAATCAGATGTATAGTACTCCAAAACCTCAAATTGTAAAGACAGCACTAAGTAAAATATTTACATAACAAGATATTTCACTCAAAACATAAATTTTAGATGCATATATAGAAATTAAGACATGAATATCATAGATAAGTAGGATGAAATATGCTCTACTATAAATGGAATAAAGTGTTGAAATGATAAAGAAAAAATATTTGCATATATAGGTTATTTTTAAAAATCAACAGTCATCTACTGTGCAGACCTCAGTCCTATCTACCATCTCATCAAATTATTTTCCAAAGTTACTCCCCAGTTCCTCCACCATATTGGTAATCACCTGTGAAAATAAATAAGTCATAGTATATTCATAGAGTAAATAATTCTTCTGAATAAAAGGGGAATACATTGCATCTGCAAAAACAACATAGATAAAACAACAAAAAAAAGTTAATCAAAAGATGTGAGACACCAATGTGTAGATACTAAATGATTCCATTTATTTAAAGCTCAACAACTGAGAAAATTGATGAATATTGATCTAAAAAAATAGAACAGTGGAGGACTCAGGTAGTGGTCAACAAAACATGTAGATGACAGGAAAGGAGCTTGGGGCTGCTTGGGTTGCTGGGAGAGTGTATAACTTAATCTGCATAGAAGTCAGAGGAGGACATGTATATGTGTGTGTCCATTCACCTGCACACGTCATATTCACTTTAAATACACTCACACTTCACTGTGTTCAGTGATATCTGAGGAGGAATTATGAAGCCAGAGTATCAGAGTCTGTCTCCAACTTGCCCCCGTAAGCACTGGAACCTTAAGCAATCTAAGCTCTGAGAACCTCTGATTTCTCATCCGTAGAGGATTAATATGAGGTTAATTGAACTAGATCATTAAACCATTAGTGCAGTAACCAACACACAGTAGGTCTTCAAACCTCAGTAAATGGCAATTGATGGTGTTTCTGCTGTTGCTGTCACTGTTCTTATTATTACTATTACTATCATTTCCTTGGATGTGGATTTTTGTTTTGATGTTTTGTTTTTGTTTGTTTTTGCCTAGTTCTCTGCCTTTAATAATATCTATTCTAGAGAAGAGACTCAAAGACCATGTTGTGGATGAATTATTTGTCAGGCCTGATCTAGAAATGTCATATTAGAATTAATCAAGGTTTGAGGATTTTGTATTTTCAAGAAAGCAAGCAATGGAGGGGGAATAGAGTCCCTTGCAGGATGTTTGAGCTTTGGAAAATGTTCCTGGTAATACAAACCATACATGTGAACGGATCATAAAGGAAAGTGCAGCTGCTGGAACCAAAGATTCTCTCTACACAACCAGCCTGGGAGGAAGGTTTATGCTCATTAATATAACACTGGGTGAGGGAATGTCCAGTCCTGCCTGTTGACTGTGATCCACTGGACACTAGGCATTAATGTGATCCCTGATGTGTGTTACCATGTAGGGGTCCAGTTTTGGTTATTCTTTTGCCACATTGGATGCTCAGAAGTGCCAGTGGTAATATGTCAGCTGAAATTTATATTATTGAGGCCATGCATGGATGATAGTGAGAAAGTAACTGAGTGAAGTCTATGTGTTGGATCACATTAGTTACTGAGAACTCCCTGCTATATAATGGCCTTCTGATGGGTATCAGATTGGAAAGCCATTATTTTCAACTATGGCACATTTTGAAATGTCCAGTCATAGATTTTTCCAAAACAACTTTGCCTACAATCTTTCAGCGACGTTTCTTCAAAGTCCTGATACTCTGTCCAAACCTGCAGTACATGTCATTGAATTGCCAATCTCTCCTTGAAAAGTGGCAGTGTCAGACCATCTCTGTTGCTTCTGACAAAACACCTGAAACTGGGTAATTTGTAAAGAAACATTATGTATTGCTCACAATTTCAGAGGCTGAGAAGCACAAGGCCCAGGGAACACATCTGGAGAAAGCCATTGAATTGTGACCCCCCAAACTCTTTGAAGCTTGAATTGTGTCGTCCAAGTTTTGTGTATTAGAAACTCAGCCCCCATTGTGACTGTTAAGAGGGTAGGAAATCCTATTATGGTAATTGAATGGTGGAGCCTTGAAGAGGTGATTGGGTTGTAGGACCATGCAGTAGTGAATGGATTAAAAATGGTGGTTGGGGGTGCAGTTCTGGGGGCTTTAAAAGAAGAGGAGATTCTCTCTCTCTTTCTCTCCTCTCACTGCTTCTACGATCTTGAAATGTGAGAACCCTGGGTCACTGTTGTCACCACCTGAGTGACTTTGGATTTCCCGTCCTCAGAAACTGTTAGCTATAAGTGTCGTTTTTCTTTATAAATCATCCAGTTTCAGGTATTTTGTTATAGCGACACAAATGAACTTGTACAGCCATGTTGGTGGGTAGTGTCTTTTCACAGCAAAGCAGGATGTCACCCAGAGGATAGCAGAAGCACAGAAAATTAAGGAAAAAGAGAGAGAGAGAGAGAGCACACTTTATGCACTGTCCTTTTAAAGTCCTCGTAACCACACCCATGACCACCTTTCGACCATTAACTAACTCATCCATTTACTATGGTGTAATCCTCACAATCTAATCACCTTTTCAAGACCTCACCTTTCAATTACCATGATAGGATTTCCCACCCTCTCAATACTGTCACAACGGGGCGCATGCCTCAGTGAGTTTGGAGGGACATCCAATCCACAGCAGTGACCATCAGATGTAACCGCTGGAGATTCCCCACTGTGATGATTTCCATTCTTCCAGGGCATCCTTGACTATGACAGTGGAGTGTCACCATCAGTCCAGCATAAATCAGCTGACATATATTAAGAAAATAAAAGTCTCCAAATTCAAAAACAGAAGGAAACATCTGGGTTAATGTGGACATGTAGCTTCATTTAGACATAAAATATTTATATATATATATATAGACATTTAGGTATCAAATATATACACACCTATATGTGTAAATGTATATGCAAATTTCCAACAAATTATGTAAATTGAATTTTTAACTCAAACATTTAGTTTTAATTTCTTAATAATATCTTCATTAATGGGTTACTAAACATTCATACTGAGGCCCTACATTTTATAAGTTATATTTATCTGTACATGAAGATGTGGAAATACTGTATTGACCAGAATTTGCACAGTAATGATTGGTAACAAACCACTTAAAACTCACTGGTTTATAACACTGAGCATTTATTTTCACGTTCATGGACATTCACGTTAACAGTGACTGGCTGATGCAGGTGCGGCTCAGCTGGGGGCCTCTGCAGCAGGCACTGAGCTTATCTGCAGCCTGTGGATTGCATTTCATCGGAGGCCAAGGCTGAAGGACAGTCACCACTCAGGGTACGACATTCTCACAAGAAGTAACAGGAGTGAACAGAATCCTCAAAGCAGCTGCACAATAAGGCCAATAATTGATCATGCTGTTATATATTTTATCTCTTACAATCTAAAAAACATTTTGAAATACAGTTTTTAGTTAATTAGAAAGTAAATATGGGTGTCCTTATTTTAGTATGAGGCTCACTAAAAAGTAGATTTTCATTCAGTGTGTCTCAGGTGATTCTGCTGCTTTGCATCTGTAATACACTCTCTGTGATGCTGACGATACTGTTGAAATCCAGATGAAGTTTTAATAGGAAGAAAAATAATGATACTTCCAAGCTTTGTTGTCTTTGTTTTTATTTTTTAGAAAGATTTTCATTTCTTTGGAAGTACTCATTGTATATTTAATGCTATTTCCTCTTTCTATTGCCTCTATGCAAATGAAGTGTGTGTGCTGTGATCCTACCTTGCCAATGACACTTAGAAGCATATCCACAAGTATTGTGGGGCCATGCCCTAAAGGGCAAAATTCTGACAATTAAGGATACAGTTACCTTACTGAGCTGTGTGCCCTTAACTCCCTGTCATCATCATCGATTCTGAAAGCACATTTCTCAAACTCCTTTTCCCTCTATAATTTCCTGGACTTGCTCAATGATGGGCCCTCCATGACATTTGAAAGTCAGAAGAGGAGGATTCATCACTCACCACTGGACCAGCAGGCAGACATGTGTGCAGGGATGAGGATGGGAGAGTCACCTGGTGAGGGGCTGCAGGCAGCTGAGAGCATCAGCATGCCCACCACTGGGCTTCACAGTCAGGTCTGAGCACGACATGTTTAGGCAGCAAGTACCTTTACTTGCAGATGCACTTGAGATTCTCAGGGAGCACCAGAGAATCCCCTTTACCTAGTGTCTCTTCCCTAACTATCCTATAACCTTGACTTTGAAAAGTTGTGGTATGGCCCAGAAATCCCTCTTTTAAAGAAATTCCTGCTTGAAATACCAAGAGTAGCTTCTCCTTTGCTGCATGACATCAGACTGAGGCTGCAATCCAGACCCTTCAGAGATAGTGACTCTGCCCTTCATTAAGTCAGGAGATGGGCTCTCATGTCTGTGCTTTTAGGGCTGAGAAGAGGGAAAGGAAATTTATAGAGAAGCCTCCCTGCCCCTTCTACAAGCATTCTCATGACCTTCAGAGCTTGGCTGCATCTGAGAAATGCTCTCAGCTGATGGAGGCACCAGGAGGAGCAGCTGGGGCAGCCCAGCCTCACACTTCTGCTTTCCTGGGGGTTTATGTTCAGGCTTGTAACACTGTGGGAGGGTTACTCTTACTTTGGTGACAGTAATAAGTTCCAACATCATCAGCCTCCAGGCTGCTGATGGTGAGAGTAAAGTCTGTCCCAGATCCACTGCCACTGAACCTCGAGGAGACCCCACTTTGTAATGTAGATGCAGCATAGATCAGAAGTGTGGGAGCCTTCCATGGTTTCTGTTGATACCAAGCTAAGTACTTGCCAATGCCCTCACTAGCCTGGCAAGTGATGGTGACTGTGTCTCCTAGAGATGCAGACAGGGAGGATGGAGACTGGGTCATCTGGATGTCACATCTGGCACCTGAGATGGGAAACATAATGAGAAACATCCACACTATTAATCATATTATAAGAGGACTTCCCTGAAGTGCCAGGCAGTACTGACCATACTGGCTGAGT
>NW_007738853.1:36857-38192 GCF_000696425.1 Galeopterus variegatus
TGTCTCAATAACTCAGCTCAGGCCCAGGTGTCCCGAGACTGACTATGGCAGCACAAATTTGCCTTCAGAGAACATATTTCTCCCTGGGGACCACAGAGCAGAATTATTCTGCTGTCCTGTGGGTAGAGTGCTATTTTGCTGTGTTTATGGTTCATGACCTTCTTTTCTTGTTTGATTTTCCTCAGAGGAAAGGCTGGTTAGAGAAACACATCTCTAAAAACTATAAAAAAATGTGAAAATCTCCTTGTATTGGCTATATGTTGACGTTATGGGAGCCAGAGAGATATTCATTTGATTTAATTCCCTGAAATCCTTGATGAGGAAAATCATCAGTACTACCAACTAGAGATATAATGAAGTATAAGAACAATAGATAGGTAATAGTTTTATTTATATACTTTTTTTAAATGAATAAAGAAAGAAAGAAAGAAAGAAAGAAAGAAAGAAAGAAAGAAAGAAAGAAAGACAAAAAATATTGGAAATACATCTGGAATATAGTGTCATGATTTGCAAGGTGGTTGTGTGCCATTGCTAACCTGTCATCTCCAGATAGGTGATCCTTCTTCTCCAGTTCTGAGTGCTTTTTCACCACTTCCATCAAGGCCATCCAACATCAGGGATAGTCTCCCTCCAAATCTGAAAAATCTCAGTTAATTTCTAGCTCTTTATGCCATTACACATTTCCATGGATGCTGCAGGCATGACAGCATGACAGCATGTAGTGATGTGGAGCTGGGAGTCCTGACTGGGGGTCTGACATAACCTCGAGGCAGGGTGGGCTTCAGGAGCCAGCTGCTGGTAGCGGAGGTGGAGGGTGAGGGACCAACAATAAGAATAACTTCTGCCAAGCTGTTATTTTCAGGCTCTTGGGCCAAGAGATTTTTGTACATTATATCACTTGATTCTCAAAACCACCCTATGAGAGATGTACTATGATTTTCCCCATGTTGCAGATGAGAAAAGGGGCTCAGATATGTAAGCAAATTGCCCAAGGGTCACAGTGGTAAAACTGGGAACCAGAATTAGGACCTTTCTCTCTTTCTTTCTTTTTTTGTTTTCTTTCTCTCTCCCTCCTCTCTCTTTCACAGCATTTTATTTACCAATAACATTTCCATCACTTCCACATTCCGTCATGGCCCTTTCCAGCAATTACCCACTCTCCCTAACTCCCAAAGTAACCAATATGATGACTTCTATCCTCACAGGTTAGTTTTACCTATTCTTGAGCTTTATATGAATGGAGTCGTATTCTTGTGTCCAGCTTCTTTTGCTCGGTTTAGCATGTCTGGGATTTGGCCACATTGTTGTATGTATCAGCAGTTTGTTCCTTTTTAC
>NW_007738853.1:40054-41128 GCF_000696425.1 Galeopterus variegatus
ACAGTGTTTTCTTGTGAGGCTTCCCACCAAATCATGAGTTTAAGAAGACACACCATGTCAGGCTTGTAGCAGATGCTCAATAAACATTTATTGAATGAATGAGTGAGTCTTGAATAAAAAGGAAATATGGAAATAGTAAAAAATGAAATTAGACCATCATTATTGTCTCTGATAGTAAAGAAATATGCATATTGTAAAGTATTCAAGCAATAGAAAGGTGCAGTTTCCCTTCATACACACCACACTCAATGATAGCCCTAATTTCAATTTTCTTTCACACCTTTTTCTACACGTATGCAAATATTAATTCACTAAAACTGGGTTCTGAAGCTGTTTGAACCTGCTTTTTATTTATTATATTATGAATATCCTTTGGAAATGCTTTTTAAAAATTATTATTCTAATATAAGTTGAAAGAACAGTTCCCAGATTTGGTAAATGGTCATAGAAAGAAACTTATGGACTAAATTTCCTTCTCTGTTCACCCCTCTGAGAACCAAAAAATTCCATTATCCATTCATACATTCATTCGCTCATTTATTAATTTTAATTACAAAAGTAACATGTGCACAATAAGACATTCAGACAGTATGAAANATGCAATGTCACCAAATGCTGGCTCTGACCTCCTGCCACATCTGTGGCTATATTTGGTGGGAACAATAGGCCTAAGTGCCACTTCATTGTGGCAGCAAGGATCGAAAGCAGCTCCCCAGGACAGGTGGGTGTCAGGAAATCTGCCTCCTCCATCACGTCTGAGGGGTGCCCATCAACATTAAGACTGGGTGTGTACATGTCATTTTTGATGAAAAGCAGTCTTAGAGAGAGCTCTCCTGTGGCTTCTGATACAAGGGTGTGCTGAGCTTGTGGTCAGTGTGGTCACAGCTAATGTGGGGTCAGCCCTGTTCTTTCCTAACAGCTTGAAGTGGTTGACACCATAACATCAGAGGGCTCTCAAGGATGGGGCCTGGTCCAGGAGGCCCTGTGGTCCGAAGCATAAAAACCTTCAAACAATGTTCCATCTTGGCCTCAACCCCTAACGTGATTATGGGCAAGTCATTTAACCTCTCTGTG
>NW_007738853.1:42731-43535 GCF_000696425.1 Galeopterus variegatus
GGGCTTGCAGTGACAGGTTTATCCCAGGATACAGAGCTCAGAGAAGACTCAGACTGGGAGGACTGTGTTTCACAGCAGTCGCAGCATCGAGGATGGAACTGGAAAACGTGACTCTGTAGAGCCTGGTGCTCTCCCACCCACGAGCACTTGCGTTTCATTGGCTAGAACAAGGCAGGATCCAGGACCCCCAGAGGGAGCATTCAGGAATGCGAGCTGAAAGAAGCAAGCATGGTTTGCTTTACACGAACAAGTTGGTTTTACAGAAACAGGAAATTTCTCTCATACTTGAAGTCCTAAAATAGAAGAAGTATGCTGGGATGCCCAGGGATTTGGGGAATTTTGTTAATGTCCTGAAGAAAATTCGATGTGCATTCTGAATCTGATCATGTCAATGATAGCTGTTACAAACGTCTCAAAAAGGCTCTTCTTTGAAAATCAAAGAACGTCCACACAGTGATAGAATAGGATGGAGGGTAGAAAACACCTGCAAATATTGCTGGTCTCAAAGGTGCAGGAGACAGGTCCTTTGCGCACTGCTGGGGAGGCTGGAAACGGGTGCCTAGAAGGCTGCGCTTGGTCTGGCCCAGGCTGCTTCTTCGGCCTGGCTTCAGTTTTCTCCATGCACTGGCCCTGGTGTTGCTCCAACTCAGCACACTCGTCCACCACAGGGCCTCCATGCATGCCTCCCCTTTGTCTGGAAGCTCTTTCTCCCTTGGTCAGCTCCCAGACACCAAGGCTTCATTGTCCGTTCCTCCTCATCCTTCACTTCTCAGCTTGAACATACCTGAACATCCAGGACAAATT
>NW_007738853.1:44482-45502 GCF_000696425.1 Galeopterus variegatus
CCTGCAGGCCCACATTTGAAATGTAAATGAGATACTGTGTGACTCAGTTATCTAAATTAAATAATCTGTCCTACAGAAAGAACACAATTGCACTAAGATACAGGTGCAAGTGTATTCTTGGATGCAACATTTGTATTAGCAGAGGGTTAGATAATGCCTACATTATAGCACATCATTCAATGGAATGCTGCATAACCATTAAAAATAACATCATACATTTGGTGATATGGAAAATATGGAGGGAAGGATGAATAGACAGAGCACAGAGGGTTTTTCATGGCAGTGAAATGACTATGATACTATAATGGTAGAATCGTGTCATTACACATTTATCAAAACGCATACAATATACAACACCAAGAATGAACCCTAATGTAAACTATGGATTTTGGATAATAATGATGTGTCAATGTAGGTTCATCGAGTACAATAAATGTACCACTTTGGTTTGGGATGTGGATAATGGGAGAAGCTATGCATGTGTGGGAACAGCAGGTATATGAGAATATCTGTACTTCCCAATCAGTTTTACTGTGAACTGAAAACAGCTCTAACAAATAAAGTCTACTAAAAAAAAAAAAAAAAAAAAAAGCACAGGAGTCATATATGGAGGTTTCTACTTTTTATTTACACATTGATGTGTTTTCTGAATTTGTTACAGTACACATGTATTACTTCGGTAATTAAGAAATACTGAAGATCAGAAAGAAAAGAATAAATACTGTAACAGGCAAATGTAAACACACCCATAGATCTCTTTTGCCTCCTTGATTAAACCTTGACTGATACAAACTCCTATTCAATGCAAGAGAAATGTCAACTACAATAATAAAAGAAAAAGATGATTTTTAATTAATTCAAAAACCCAAATATGCTTATGGATATGAAAGTGGTAGAATGTAGTCCAATCATCCATTAAAATAAGGAAAAGAGAGCAACCATACATTCACCAGCAGCCATCAAATAAATAAAGGATTTAGTTTCGTGCATAAGCTTCTAGGAGTTGTGGCCACAAACAGA
>NW_007738853.1:47446-47790 GCF_000696425.1 Galeopterus variegatus
CTCTCAGCATTGGACAGATCATCTAGGCAACAAATCAACAGAGTAACCATGACTCTTTCAATGGGAGAGAAGAAATCTATGGTTATCAGTGGTGGGAGGGGAGAGAGAGAGGGAGAAAGGGAGACATTGGACAAGGAGCATAAAGAATAAGTACAATTTGTAACAGTATACATAGTAGTAATATTGATTTGATCCACTTATGTCAACATTGAATCCCCAAAATATGTATCATCAATTATGATTCAATTAAAAATAAACAAACAAATAAATACATAAAGTTTTGTAAAAAATATATGAAAATCTGAAAGATATGGATAAGTTTCTAGACACATACAAACTACCAA
>NW_007738854.1:0-12232 GCF_000696425.1 Galeopterus variegatus
CACTGGGCTGGTGGCTCCTCCCACATTCCTCTTCCCCTCCCTTTCAGCTCTGTTAGCAAACGTCTCCTAATACCCTTTACTTGCTCCCCGCCCACTTTGATAATCCAAAAGCTTTGCATATTCACAGAAAAATTTATGTATAATTCCAGGTGGTTACAGATCCGTGGCTAGGAACTGCCAGCCTAGCCCTCATCCATGGGCAAACCCGGGGGGCTGGCTATGTCCAGAAGAGGCAGGTGCTGGACCTGAGACCCAGGGCTCCTGGTCTTTGAGATGCTTTGCTTTTGTGCTCTGTGAGACAGCGTGTTCTGCGAGCAGGGTGGAATTTGGACCTGGGCCTTAGGGATGGGCAGGATCTGTGAGGCAGAGATGGGAAAGGCTGTTACAGTCCAGGGGAGTATGTGAGAAGTCAAGTCGTGGGTTAAGGTGTGTGAGAGGGAATAACAGAAAACAAAAACTGGAAAGGTGAGTTAGATCCTGAAAGGTCCTGATCATTCAAAAGTCTGAGTTTTAATCTATGCCGGCATGAAAAATGGGTAATATTTGCTTTTAAACATGATCTTTTTATTTATTTATTTATTTTTTATTTATTATTATTATTTTTTCGTTAAATTTTTATTTTGTCAATATACACTGTATATGATTATTNAGGCTGATGCTGCTGCAGGGCTGGGCCACACCTAAAGAAATGCCAGCCCAGCCTCTCAAACCCTTGCCAGCCTGTTGACTTGGCCTCTGCTCTCCCCACTGCCCCCCTGGACAGTGCTGTGTAGGTAGAGCCAGGAGGCATTGTCCTGCTTGGGAGCTTACCTTGCAGGGGGCCCAGTGCACAGAGAAAAGGGGTGCAGGGAGAGAGTGAGACAGGGGAGTGCAGACCATGCCAGTGGCGAGGAGGTGCAGGAATCCTTCAGGCTTTGAACATTCTCAGGGCGTCCACACTGGGCTGGTGGCTCCTCCCACATTCCTCTTCCCCTCCCTTTCAGCTCTGTTAGCAAACATCTCCTAATATCCTTTATTTGCTCCCCGCCCACTTTGATAATCCAAAAGCTTTGCATATTCACAGAAAAATTTATGTATAATTCCAGGTGGTTACAGATCCGTGGCTAGGAACTGCCAGCCTAGCCCTCATCCATGGGCAAACCCGGGGGGCTAGCTATGTCCAGAAGAGGCAGGTGCTGGACCTGAGACCCAGGGCTCCTGGTCTTTGAGATGCTTTGCTTTTGTGCTCTGTGAGACAGCATGTTCTGCGAGCAGGGTGGAATTTGGACCTGGGCCTTAGGGATGGGCAGGATCTGTGAGGCNTTCACTCTGCCTCTGCGCAGTCCTTTGCTGGCTTTCCTGGCCTTTGTTGTCTAGGCTGATCGCTCATTCCCGCAGCCAGGCTTGGGCGCTCTCAGGAGTCCTCCTCTGTGTCGGCCCCAAAACCTCGAACCTGCTGCCGCTTGTTTGTCGATGTAGGATCATTGTTGAAAGAATTATTCGCCTTTTGTTGCTCTTGGAAATGCAATCAATACTCTGGTATCACAGCGCACAGCTCTCAGGATCGCGCTGTCTCCTGTCACGGCCGCTCCAGACCCGTCGCCATCTTAGAACCTTCACAGAGGGAGGCTCATGTTCTTTTAAATTCTGCCTGCATATACTGTAGCATTTTCCTCTCACTGGATCTACTTGTTATTTGAGGGAGGAGTAAATTCATCTACCCCCCAAACATGATCTTTTTAAATCAATGCATGTTCATGGTTATATTATTAACACCAAGAGGCTTATAATGAAAAGCATCAGATTTTTGTCCTACCTCTCCCCATACCCCATCCCGATCCCCAGAAGCGGTCACTGTTGATTTTAGCTGTTTATTCTGGGTTTTATCTCCTTAGTTCTAAATAATGTGCTCATATTGCTGCGTGTTGATGTCACGGCTAAGACATTACATTTTTATTCCATTATGGTAGAAAAAAATGAGCTCCGTTACGGCACTTTCCCCTTGTCTTCCCAGCGTAATCACATCCTATAAGTTACATCATTTAGTAGGAGCAATAAAATGTCTGCATTTTTGACAATGTGGATAATCATCAAAGAGCCAAGACGTGTGTTACGATTACATTTCACTTCTTCTTGTACAACTTTTTGTTTTTTCCTGCAAATAAATGGCTTTTTCACTTGCATGTTTTTACATAAACCTATTCTTAAATTTTACCAAATGCTTCATCAGAACCACCATATAAAATTTTTTGCAAGTTTTTGTCCAAATGCTCAAACCTATTAGATAATTTATCAGCTCCTCCTTTCCCCTGGAGATCGTCACTTGGCACACCGGTTCTGTCCCAGTCTCAACTGCTTGCTCTCCAGGCCTGCTCACCATCATCATCCTGAGACTGTCCCATGTCGCATCTATGGTTTCCTGGGTCTCCTGCTTCTCTTTTTATTGGTGTACCCCGTCATTTACACATCCTCTAGTACCTTCTAAGAAAAGGTGCATAGTAGATAAATGACACTGACTCTTTGAAATGTCATTTTTGGTACCTTTATCGTTGATTGATTGATAGTTTGACCAGGTAAAGGATCTAGATCATAAATTATTTTCCCTAGAAATGATTTTCAAGAATCATTTTTTAATGCCCTGCCTGTCTTCTGACACAAGTCGCCTGATACCATTCTAATTCCCTCGCCTTTGTTATGTGCTTGTTTTTTCTCTCTGGAAGGCCTAGTTTCCTCTGCCCCTTAGGTTGCTCTGGGTGTGTGTAGCTTTACTTCCCCTTTTGAGCCAGGAACTTAGTAGGCACTTTTAATTTGTGAGATTACTGTCTTTCAGTTTTAGGAAATTTACTTGTATTATTTCTTTGATAATTTCTTTCCCTCTATTTTCTGTGTGTTCTTTTCCGGGAACCTCTGATGTTGGAACCCCTTGGACTCATCCTCTGTGATTTTTACCATTTAAAAATTTATTTTCCAATTCATTTTCTTGGAGATTTCCTTAACTTTATCTTCTAACTCTTCTGAATTAGTTAAGATCATATCTGAGTGCACATTACATAAAGCCCAAAGTCAGGGTGGCATAAATAAATCATTTGTGAAAGGAAGTCTGGAGGTGGACTGTCCGGGGCTGGTGGGCAACCAGTCACAAGGGACCTGACTCCTCTCCACCTGCCATCCTCAGGGTATGGCTCTGTCCTCCAGGTCANTCACTGTTGATTTTAGCTGTTTATTCTGGGTTTTATCTCCTTAGTTCTAAATAATGTGCTCGTATTGCTGTGTGTCGCTGTCACGGCTAAGACATTACATTTTTATTCCATTATGGTAGAAAAAAATGAGCTCCGTTACGGCACTTTCCCCTTGTCTTCCCAGCGTAATCACATCCTATAAGTTACGTCATTTAGTAGGAGCAATAAAATGTCTGCATTTTTGACAATGTGGATAATCACCAAAGAGCCAAGACGTGTGTTACGATTACATTTCACTTCTTCTTGTACAACTTTTTGTTTTTTCCTGCAAATAAATGGCTTTTCACTTGCATGTTTTTACATAAACCTATTCTTAAATTTTACCAAATGCTTCATCAGAACCACCATATAAAATTTTTTGAAAGTTTTTGTCCAAATGCTCAAACCTATTAGATAATTTATCAGCTCCTCCTTTCCCCTGGAGATCGTCACTTGGCACACCGGTTCTGTCCCAGTCTCAACTGCTTGCTCTCCAGGCCTGCTCACCATCGTCGTCCTGACTGTCCCATGTTGCATCTACGGTTTCCTGGGTCTCCTGCTTCTCTTTTTACTGGTGTACCCCGTCATTTACACATCCTCTAGTACCTTCTAAGAAAAGGTGCATAGTAGATAAATGACCCCACCTCTTTGAAATGTCATTTTTGGTACCTTTATCGTTGATTGATTGTTTGACCAGGTAAAGGATCTAGATCATAAATTATTTTCCCTAGAAATGATTTTCAAGAATCATTTTTTAATGCCCTGCCTGTCTTCTGACACAAGTCGCCTGATACCATTCTAATTCCCTCGCCTTTGTTATGTGCTTGTTTTTTCTCTCTGGAAGGCCTAGTTTCCTCTGCCCCTTAGGTTGCTCTGGGTGTGTGTAGCTTTACTTCCCCTTTTGAGCCAGGAACTTAGTAGGCACTTTTAATTTGTGAGATTACTGTCTTTCAGTTTTAGGAAATTTACTTGTATTATTTCTTTGATAATTTCTTTCCCTCTATTTTCTGTGTGTTCTTTTCCGGGAACCTCTGATGTTGGAACCCCTTGGACTCATCCTCTGTGATTTTTACCATTTAAAAATTTATTTTCCAATTCATTTTCTTGGAGATTTCCTTAACTTTATCTTCTAACTCTTCTGAATTAGTTAAGATCATATCTGAGTGCACATTACATAAAGCCCAAAGTCAGGGTGGCATAAATAAATCATTTGTGAAAGGAAGTCTGGAGGTGGACTGTCCGGGGCTGGTGGGCAACCAGTCACAAGGGACCTGACTCCTCTCCACCTGCCATCCTCAGGGTATGGCTCTGTCCTCCAGGTCAGGACTGCTGGGCTCTCACCGGCATATCCATGTGTTAAACATCAAAGACCACCGATTTCACATTCTGTCGGGCCTTCCTGGAGGTCTTACACAACACGTAATTAGTGGTATGGTTGCACCTAACTGCGGAGGAGCCAGGGAAATGTACCAAGTTCAGCGAGTTGCTGTTCTGAATAAAATCAGAGTTCTAGTACTTTCTGTTGATGCTGTGTCTTGGTTGAATTGATGGCATGCTCTTGTTTCTTAGTAGTTCATAAGTTACTGGTGAGGTAGATGAATGGAAGACGGCAGCATCTCTGCCATACCTTCTGTTGAAGATTTAGTTTTGACTATGAAATTTCAGTCTTTTAATTTGCAAGAGCTCTGTTTTCTTCTTTGCTTGCGTCTTGATCTTGTTTGATGGGTACAGGTGTTCTCTTACCTTTCTTGGGGATATGCGGTGGGAATTATCTTTTAAGTTTTCTTCTGCTCTTTGTCTTTGTTTCCTTATAATCCTTGTTTTCTGTCTCTTTTGGTCTCTGTCTTTCAAGTTGGAGGGCTTTCTCAAATGTCTATAATTCTTGGCCATCTGTACATATTTTTAGTATCTTTATGGTGACACTTACCATACGATTCACCTACTTAAATCTTAGTGTATTCACAGAGTTGTGCAACCATCACCATGATCAATTTTAGAACATTTTCGTCACCCCAAAATTAAACCCTGTTCCCTTTAGCTATCACTCCCTACCCCCAACCCCCAGCCTTATGCAGTAATCTACTCTGTCTCTGAAGCGTTGCCTATTCTGGACATTTCATGTAAATGGATTCATATAATACGTGATCTTTTGTGACTGGCTGCTTTGACTTAGTGTAATGTTTTCAAGGTTCACCCACATTTTAGCACGTGTTAATACTTCATTCCCCTTTCTGGCTGAATACCATTCCGTCGTTTGGATATACCACCTCTTGTTTACTCATTTGTCTGTTGATGGGCGTGAGGGCTGTTCCCACCTCTTGGCTCTTGTGATGTACAAGTTGTTGCGTGGACATACATTTTCATTTCTCTTCGGCACGTACTTCATTGTGGAGTTGCTGAGTCACATGGTAACTCTTTGTTTAACTCTTTGAGGAGCTGCCAGACTGGCTCCCAGAGCGGCTGCACCGTTTCACGTCCCCACCAGCAGCATGTGAGGGTCCCAGTTTCTCCACGTCCTCACCGACACCTGACGTTCTGACTGTAGCCATGCTGGCGGGTATGCAGTGGCACCTCATTGTGGTTTTGATTTGTATTTCCCTAATGACTGATGGTGTTGAGAATCTTTTTGTGTGCTTATTGGCCATTTTGATTATTGGCCATTTGTGTATCTTCTTTGGAAAAATGTATATTCAGATTCTTTGCCCATTTTTAAATGGGGTTATTTATGTTTCTATTATTGAGTTATGAGTTCCTGATGTATTCTAGATAGAAGTCCCTTATCGAGATACGATTTGTGAATATTTTTTCCCATCCCGTTGGCTGTCTTTTCACGTTCTTGATGGCATCTTTTCAAGCACAAAAATTTTTAATTCTGATGAAGTCCAATTTATCTATTTCTTCTTTTGTCATTTGTGCCAGTTGCCCGTATTTACGAGTGACTGGCAGCTCTGTGTGCCAGCTACGAGGTAGGACTCACTGCTGGGCTTCACTCTGAGATGACTGGGGTTGGGGAGCCAGCTGTTTTGTTGGGGAAACTAGTAAATGACAGTATTTTACTAGATTTTTTTTTCCTGAGGTGATTCTGTTTCTCCAGAGACGACTGCTTTATGTGCCTGGAAGGGGTCACAGCATTCTGAGGGTGGGATGAAGGAGGGGGCTTGGGGCCCGGCCATTTCTGATGCTGGTGTTCACTTAACTCTGTGTTCGGACTTTTGTCATGCCTGTGTCGCACCCTGTGCCTCCCCTGGTCCCTCCACTCGCCCCTCCAGTGCTGGGCCGCCCAGCTCACCTCTTACCTGCAACCCCTCTGAAGGCACCTGTACGTTGTAATTCCTTTCGCCTCCTTTATCCTGCAGAATCCACTCTGGTCCTAATGGGCCCGTAGTCTCCTGAATTTGTTGAACTCTCTTGTTAGTTTGGTTTCTTTACCATTTTCTTCATCGTTGTGGTGCAGCACATTTTAAAAAGTTCTTTGCTATTTTCACGCTAGTTGGGTGTTTGGAAGGGGAAAAAAGCAAACTTTTATGGTCACTTTCCCACCTTTAAGCAGATGTCTGAGGAAATGGATTTCATCTGAGTGTCACCCCCGATGGATTGGCAGTCATTATTTGAAATGCTCAGTTGAGAAGGATCTGGAGGGAAAAGTGCTGGGCTGATTGGTAATGTCTGCCATGAGTGTGGCAGGGGAATAGTAGCATGCTTGTGACAGATCTGTCATCCCTTCTCTTTGGGTAATGAAGAGTTATTGAAGGTTTTTGAACAGGAGAGGACATGGCCAGAGGTGGGCTTAGTTGGATAAGTCAACCGTCCAGAGTGGAAGTAAGTGGGGGAAGACTCCCGTAACACAGACCAGGCCAGAGACATCGGCCTCGTCGGGACCTCAGCCAGAAGGAGTGGCTTCGGCTGTGATATATGAGGTGGGATGCTGGTCTCTGTTTCAGGAAAGGCTTAAACCCCTCCATTTCCCTTTCCATCTCCTTGCTGTCCCTGCCAGCCCTGGCCACGGGAATTGGAACCGAGAGGCTTTGCTGTGGACAGCCCATCCGCATGGTCGCTGTACAGCCAGCAATGGTGACACCTGGCTCCTGCTGTGTGTCTGAGGAGGTTCTCGGGCCGTCCTGGAGAAGCCTGCACCCTGTGTTGAGTAACCTTCCCCTGACCGTGCTCCCTGCCGTGTCCAGGCTCAGCCATGACTCAGAAGGAGGAGCTTGGGTGAGGTAATCTGTGGCTTTTTTCCAGCACTGACTCAGTTTACCTGAAGGCGAGATTTCGAGTCAGAAGGGAGCCCAGTTGGCAATGAAGGAAACATTTGTGGGCACCCTGCCCTGGAGGGGGAGGTGGCATATTTGGGGTCCTTTTCACTAGTTCCTGCCTTCTTTCAGTTGTTGGGAGTACTCTGTATTCTTCTAGTCACCCTCCCGATGAGGATCATCCTAGGCCCCCCATTTGACAAGTGAGGGACGGAGGCTTGGAGTAAGAAAGGCCTGGCTTTGCGGCACCCGGCTGGGGTGAGCCTCTTTCCTGTGGTCACTGTTGTCATGTCTGTGCCATGAGACCGTGAGACCCGACCGTGGAAGAGCACAACAGAACTGTTCTCATCACCTCACGTCATGTATCAACACGTTGAATGCCTGCCACATCCCCAAGGCTGATAACCTTATCTGAAAAGGGGAAGCTGAGGCACAGAACAGTTAAATAACTTCCTATAGTTAGTTGGGATCCAGACCCCAGCAGCCGGGCTCCAGAGTGTATGTGTGGAACCATTTCCCTGAACTGCCCTACCTTGCAGAGGGCCTGGGTGCCCTCCTTGCAGGGCCCTGGTGCTTCTGCTCCAGCTGGAGAAGGCTCTGATCGTCTAGAGAAGATCCCCAGCCCCCTGCTGAACAGCAGATGGTGGGAGCGTGGAGAGAGCAGACTTCACTCCACCTGTGTAGTCAGTGTAGAGTTGGACACTTGGGCTATTTGCATTTTCTACACCTCAGACTTCCTTCCAGAAAATGGGAAGTTGTCCAGCCTGGAGGTTAAGGCCAGGGGGAAGGAAGGAGGAACTAGACTGTTCTTCTCCAGCCTTGCTCATGGCCCATGTCCTCTCCTTCCTTCTGACTCTTCGGGTGGGTTGGAGTTGGGATTCATGGGAGAAGAGGAGGAGGGGACGGCTGGTGCTGAGGAAATGGGATTAGGCGGATGCCACGCATGGACGTTGCACCGGCATGTGCTGTGCACACAGCCTGTGCTCACGGGCCCGACGTGGGCTCACGCTGTGGGTGGGAGAGTCCAGCACGGATCTCGGGGTCCTGGGGTAGTAACCACTGTACAGGGGAGCATGCTGGGCTACATGTAAGGTCTTTAGTGTGTGGAGGTGGGCGAGGCAGGCAGCTGTCAGCCCCAGGTGGACATGGAGGCCCTAGTCTCGGTTCTGCCATTTGAGAGCTGTGTCCTGAGCACACATTGGCTTCTCTGTGCCTGTTTCTCTCTGAAAAGCCAGCAGTTTGTTCTTGAGGGCTGCAGAGGGCCATGTCTCCAAGGACCCCCGATGTGTGTGCGTGTGGTCAGCTGGTAGTGAAGGGGACGCTCTGCCCTGCCGCCACCCCACCCCTTGCTGGAGCCTCAGGGGCCAGGTGGTGTGAGGACAGGCGAAATCAGAGACAGGGCATGTGGAGGCCAGGGCACCTTGGCAGCCATCTGGTCTCTGCTCCTAGTGTGTAGGGAGGGCAGAGGCACCAGAGAAAGACAAATGGATGATGGGGAAAATAGATATTTGTGTTTGCTAACAGTGAGACTTCGGGTCACTCGTGGGGCACTCGCAGCTGACGCGAACACATCCCTCCGCCCCCGGCCCTGGCTTTCAATGTGCTTTTTCCCCCCAGTCGAGAAAAATATCTGTATTTGCGAGTATAAATACGGAAGTGCTAGGAGAGATAAAGTTAGTATTCAGCATCTCTGGGTGAGTTCAGACGGTACTTGTTCAGTTGTGGGCACTCCATAAATTTTAATTGAATGAACTTAAAGCAGTGAATTTCATGGGTACCAGAAGTTTGATATGACTTATGATTTTTGAAAGGAAAAAAAAAAGGAATTCCCTTTGAAATTGGGATCAGGAGGCAAAATGGTTTTTAACTTATTGGACTTTAATTTAAAGGTATAAATTTGAAGTTTCTCTCCCTTCTTCCCCCAAAAACCAACTCTTTGACTTTTAAAATTGACATCAGAGGGGATGTGTAAGTCACCAAATGTTTTTCCTGCCGTAGGTAATGTTAGTGCAATGCCTGTCACTGTTTAACTCATCTGTTGCCAGGAGGGTGTGAAGGTCTCTTGCTTTTTTGACTTTAGGTTTTGTCTTTAATGTTTTGTTTTTATCTACTTGTGCTTATTAGTTTTGTTTTGTTTTTTTAACCATACATGAGATTTAATGATTTAATGTTTGATGTTTTTGATGAAATACATTGATAGAATTTTCAGTATTAATATTTTTCTATGTGAGGATAACATCCGACTTTTTTTTTTTTTTGGCATTTGTTAATTATTTTAATGGGAAAACATTTAATGTATAATTTATGTGACATCTGACTTTTAATTTTCCTGTGATTTTTTTTTCCTTTGAATTATGTGACTTTTTTACCATGAGGCAGATTTATTGTCAGCAAAGTAGAAAAGTTATTAACGAGTAAATTTCAAACATTTTTCCTGTAGCTGAAGTATTTAGTGAAAATTGGTAACGGGATTTGAAACAACACTCAAGACCTTTGTTGCACCTAGGCATTTTGTATGATAGATTCCCCGGCGATGATAGGGGTTGGCTAGTACTGGAACTTGAGCTCTGTCTGGCCTTTTGTTAGTGATAGAGAATCAAAGGGTGGTTCATGGTGTAGTGTGACCTTGTGACCTAGCGTCTTCTAAGAAAGTCCTGGTCTGTGGTTTTGCATATGCTGCAGTTTTTCTGGAGAAATATGAACAGTACTCGTGGCTGAAACAGTAGTCCTAGCCAGTCTTGTTACCTTCTCTCATTCTCTCTCTCTCTTTTTTTAAATGTTTCATCAGATCACCTAATTGTTGGCAAACAGACTTACCCAGTGCTTAAAAATACTCGGATTGACTAATACACGATTATAGTATGTTTGGTAAATATCAAAGCGACAGTAAAGACCTAATAACGGCTAACGTGCATTTATTTCTTCAAATGTGAACACTATGTAGAGACCTAGAAAGGAGAGAATAATCTCTGTACTACATTTCTTTTCTTTAAGGTCGCTCTGTTCCAAGCAGGCATATTCGGACATTTTTGGGAATCGTTTTAATTTCTGGCTTCTGTTGTTCTTTTCTGTGGAATCGTCCTCCCTGTATTTGTGCTCACTGAAAGAACAAGTTAATGTTTCTTCTTACCAAGAGAAAAAGAATGCTGGAATTACTCAGAGGAGGAGCTGAAGCTGCCTTGTTGCTCTGTGTTTGAGGGTTTTAGGGCTAGAAGGGGCCTTGATTCCTCCCTTAGTCCTCCTGGTGGAGAGCAGCTCCGCAGTGGAATTTAGTCTTCTATCAAACTCGAATTTCCCGTAGGCTGCTTTTGCTTTATTTCCTCTGAGTCGGTTCAATAGGAAAAAACTCGTACTACTAAATCTCTTCTGCCTCATTGGACATCCTTACTGTTAGTAATAATGACTGCTGCAAAATTTTCCTGGCCAGATTAAAGCCTGAATCCACTTATGTCTTGAAAGAAGGCACACTGTCCACATGTTGGTCCATGTGCTGTCTTTATTAACTTGGTAGGAATCTTGATAATGAAGACTGTCATATCTGTCCTTTTGTCTAAGATCTTCTGGGAAAACATTAGTGATTAGTATTGTGTGAGTCACCAGGATCTCTGGAAGACCACAATTCTGAAAAAGATTATCGTGGTACTTTTACTATTTATAAGAATTTGCTGTTTTACCACCTAGCATTATGGTGAAGGGGAGACAGCAGAAGCTTTCACTGGGTTCTAGCAGTGTGATCCTGCACAGGTTGTCTACCTCAATTTTCTCCTCCAGATATGAGGGCTTCTTTGGATTCCCTCCATGATTTATGATGAATTAATAAAATAACATATATTTAAACTGCACATGAGGGCAGGCCAGTTAGCTCCGTTAGAGCACTGTGTTATAATACCAAGGTAAAGGGTTTGGATCCCCTTACTAGTCAGCTGCCAAGAAAGCAAAACAAACAAAGAAAAAATTAAATGCACATGGCTAAAATTTCAAAATGTACAAAATGAAATTCAGTGAAAAGTATTTCTTTTTTTCTCATTGACTCCAGGCCACCTAGTTCATTCATTGGTAGGTTTTTTAGGGGGCCTTCCGAAGATATTCTATGTGTTAAAAAATCTTTTAATATTTCTTTCCCACTTTTAAAGTTTAATGTTGTAATTTTTAGGGTAATATAAGGTAATCTAAACTGTGATATCTACTTTAATCATGGGCAAGATGTCTTTTTAGAATATGAACTATAGTTGTGAGGTTTTTTTGTTTGGGGGTCTTTTTTGGTGGTGGTGGGGTGGCTGGCCAGTACAGAGATTGAATCCTGGACCTTGGTATCATTAGCACCATGCTGTAACCACCTAATGTAACCAGCTAGCCCTAGTTGCAAGTTTAAAATTTTTTCCATGTTGTATAGAAAATAAGACTACATCAAGAAAACAAGAATTATTTTTCAGACAGGCTTGTAGAAAAATAAATCATTGCTGTTTAGCTTATCAGGAAGAAACTTCAATAAATCTATAATTTGCCTTTGAGTTTAGCTTTCATCTATTTTTTTAATTTTATTTTTTAACATTTACTTTTGCATATTTGTGAGGTACAGTGTGTTTCTTTTTTACGTGCATGCCTTTTTATTATTTCAATACATGCATATACTGCACAATGGTTCACTTAGGGTAGATAGCATAGTTTTGTACCTGTTAATCCACCACTTCTCTTCCCCCTCTGCCCCCTCCCCTCTTGGTCCTTGGTAACCATCATTCTACTCTCTACTTCTATGAGAACCACTTTTTTTTTTTTTTTTTTTTT
>NW_007738854.1:13217-19435 GCF_000696425.1 Galeopterus variegatus
TTCTATGAGAACCACTTTTTTTTTTTTTTTTTTTTTTGGTTCCACATGTAAGTGAGATCATGTGGTATTTGTCTTTTTGTAGCAGACTTACTTCACTTAACATGATGGTTTCCAGTTCCATCCACCTTGCTGCAAATGATAGGATATCATTTATTTTCATAGCTGAATAGTACTCCACTGTGCGTATATACCACAGTTTTTCTATCCGTTCATCCGTTGATGGGCATTTGGGTTGATTCCATCTTTTGGCTATTGTGAATAGCATTTCAATGAACATGGGAGTGCAGGTGTCTTTTTGATATATTGATTTCATTCCCTTTGGGTATATGCCTAGTAGTATGGTGGGTGGTACGGTAGATCTATTTTAGTTGTCTGAGGAACCTCCATACTGTTTTCCACAGTGGCTGTATCAATTTACATTCCCACCAACAATGTAGGAGGATTCCCTTTACCTGGCATCCTCACCAGCATTTGTTATTTTGTCTTGTTGATGATAGCTATTATAACTTGGGTGAGACGAAATCTTGAAAGGGACCTTAGCCAGAAAAACAACTATCTTTGGGGTAACTAAGACCAAGCTGAACATTTTTGTGAGCCCTTAACTTGGAAACTGATAATTATCAGGTTCTTGAGGTTAGCAGAAGAATTAAAAGACTGTAGGGAGATGAAATCATTGCCTCTTATGTTGATTTACTTCAGAGGGGGTGCACCTACAATTAAGGACTGAAACTAAGTTTCTTGTTTTTCATACCTCTTTAATCAGCTGTAAACAAGAGGAGATATGAGAGAGGCAAGACAACCTCGCTGGTTGTAAACTCCGCCTCTTACTTAAAGGAAAACTGCATCCATGTTAATTAGAAATCCAAGTCAGGTATATTTATGATGTTTGACTAAGGTTACTATCCTTGAGCTCTCCCTTAGGAGATAAAGACTCCTACCTCCAGGTAACATCAAGGACTTGAAGCTGACCACAGACTCTGATGCTGAAGTTTCCAATCCATCATGGGACCCTGACGTTTGACTCAGACCATCTGCTTCTCCCAGACTCTTCCCCCTTTTTTCTTTAGAACAAAGACCCTTACCTCATCTTCCTGCCTCTTCCCCTTTATAAACCCCAGAACAGGCATCAGAAGTTGATGATTTTAGCTTGGTCACCCCCAGGTGCCAGTTATCTGAATAAACCTTCAAATCCTTGCGCCAACTTCTGGACTTTTGAGTCATTTGTTTAATGCGAGAGGGCAAGCTGAGCCTGGTCTGTCGGTAACAATCTCATTGTGGTTTTAATTTGCATGCCCCTGATGATTAGTGATTTTTAGCACTTTTTCATGTGCTTGTTGGCCATTTGTATGTCTTCTTTTGAGATAAATGTCTGTTCAGGTCTTTTGCCCATGTTTTACTTGGGTCGTTTGGTTTTTTGCTATTATTTGTGATATTAGGTTTTAGAATGAAACAAGTTTAATGGAGGATTGATTTGTTTCCCTGCTGATACATAGTGTAATTTTGTTGTAATGATTTGATATGTCAGGTAAACTAGGGGCAAAAGTACGGAGGAGTGTTTTGACTGAGTAAAGTTCATAAGCCCTGTTTTGGGGGAGTTTTTTTGTTGTTTTATTTTTTTTTTAAGATGACCAGTAAGGGGATGTTAACCCTTGACTTGGTGTTGTCAGCACCAGGCTCTCCCATGTGAGCTAACCGGCCATCCCTATATAGGGATCCGAACCTGTGGCCTTGGTGTTATCAGCACCGCACTCTCCCAAGTGAGCTACGGGCCGGCCCTATAAGCCCTGTTTTTTTTTTGGTTTCCTTTAAATTTTTATTCTGTCAATATACAATATAGTTGATTATTATGGCCCATCACCGAAACCTCCCTCCCCGCTCCTCTCCCCCCTCCCACCCAAGAATGTTCTTTCCATTTGCTTGTTGTAACAACTTCAAAAAATTGTAGTTGTTATATCTTCTCCCCCCCACCCCCCCCGTTTTTTTTTTGTGTGTGTGTATGTGAGTGAATTAATTTATTTATTTTTAGCTCCCACCAATAAGTGAGAACATGTGGTATTTCTTTTTCTCTGCCTAGCATGGAGCTGATAACACCAAAGTCAAGGGTTTGGATCCCCGTCCCAGCCCGCTGCCAAAAAAGAGAAGAAAAGTTATGCTGTAGCTGAGATTACATGACGAATAAATTATGCAGTCAGAAGTAAGATCCAGACTTTTGACTTACAGTCTCCTCTTTTCTTTTTCTCACATATAATCTGGGTGCCATTCGTGCACGTAAATGATAACCGGAACTGATTACATTCTCACTATTTTTAGAGTGAGCAGTTGAAGAAATTAGATATTTTAGCAATGTATAAATGAGTATTAATTTTATCCAAAGGAAGAGGAGGGGAAATATTTATTTGGTTTTGTTGGGCAAAAGAATGTGCTTTCATCTTTACACAAGAAAGAGAAGGAAAGTAAACAACATTCCTGAGGAGAGAAAATGTAACCCCGGGAAGGGGAGAGTCGGGCAAAAGTAGAATGAGACACGCCTGCCTGTGCACCTCCGAGGAGTGAGTGCGTTGTTTACCTCCTGGATCGAGCCGTACATCGTGACCTTTCTGTTTGGTTCACTCGGAAGCATGCGTTTGCTTTTGCAGCGTGGCAGCGCAGTCTGCAGATAGGGGTTCGCTCTGGGGTGGTGCTGGAGCCGTGCCATGCTCGAGTCAGCGCCGGCTTCCCTGCTCTTTGCCCACCTGTCCCGCGGCTTCTCCTGCCTTCCGAGGCCTCTGCCGAACCGGCCCCTGCGGAGTGGGTGTTTGTTCCCCGCTTCCACGGAGTCAGCCCGGACCGTGGCGGGCTTTCACGTGGAAGACAGCTGAGCCCGGATGCCAGCACGTCCCCTTAGATGAGGAGGGGAACTCCGGAAGGAATCCTTTCTGGCAGTTCTAATTTGACCGTCACGTGTCTTTTCCCAGAAGCAATGTTTTGTTCCTGCCACACGTGGTCTCGGTGTCTCAGTCAGCAGCCTCGCGCCCTTCACCGCAGGCGGCCACTTTCCGCTTCTCGTTGGCGTACCCCAGTCGCCAGCGTCACTGCCCTGTGCTGCTCCTGAGTCACGCACGGCTCCCGTGGACATGAGCGCGGCGCCCGGACCAGAGGTCGGGTCACTGGGGCCGCTCTATTTAAAACATAAATTGTTCCTCCCTGGAATCTCCCATTTCTTAGTTTCAGACCGCAGGTAGCTGAGACTGCAGAAGGCGAAACCATGGATGAGGGGGACCACTGCAGTAAGTAGTCACCAAATGGAACTGTACTGCAGCCAGCAAAGTGACAGCGTATTTTAACAATGTTTCAATAGCAATACAACTTTGAACTTTTTTTTTTTTCCTTTTTGTCTTTTTTCGTGACCGGCAACAGGATCGCAACCCTCAGTGTCACGCCCGTACCGCGACCGGCAACAGGATCACAACCCTGGGTGTCGTGCCCACACCGCGCTCAACCAGCAAGCGGACCGGTCTCTATATGGGATCCGAACCCTCGGTGGGAGTGCCGCACTCTACCGAGTGCGCCACCAGGCCAGCCCCAACTTTGAACTTTTGAAGATTTATTTAATATGGAAGGAATTCTAGGAATGTCTGGGTTTCTAACATTAGAAAGACTGTGCAGAAGTTTTTGTAAGGTGATAATGTCTTGGTGAAATCCTTAAAATCTTGTCAATAAAGACAAGATTAAGGTAATACATTTCTTTGTAGTTATTAAAAAAAGTAATATGGAGCAAAAATCTTATATCATAGCAGTAGTTGCCATTTATTGAGTGCTTACTATGGGCTGAATCGCATTTAATCCTCACGATAACTTTATGAATTAAGCGTCATTATCCTTCCTCTACGGATGTGGAAACTTGAGGCCCCATGAGGTTAAGTTGTATAAGAAACTCAACTCTAATCATCAACCTTGCTCCTCTAAACAGGCAATGCTCCGGTCCGGTACGGGGGCGACACTGAGGGTTGCGATCCGTTGCCGGACACAGAAAAAGACAAAAAAAAAAAAAAAAAAACAGGCAATGCAACCCCTTAGTCTGAACTAATAGATGTTAAGCAGGGGATCAGCAGATCTTTTCTGTAAAGAGCCAGATACTAAATATTTTAGGTTTTTTAGGCTATCTGGTGTCTGTCCCACTTACTCATTTTTGCTGTTGCAGTGCAAAACCAGCCATAGATAATACTTAAACAAAGGAGCGTGGCTGTGTCAATAAGTCTTCAGTTATGGACACTGAGATTTGAATTTAATAGAATTTTTACGTGTCTCAAAATATTATTCTTCTGATTTTTTCTAACCTTTTAAAAATGTGAAAACCATTCTTAGCTCACAGGCAGTATAAAAAGAGGCAGCAGGCCAAATCTGGCCCATGGGCTGTAGTTTGCAGCCCCTGTGCTAAATCACAAGATAAGAATATTTCTTCCTGGAAGATTGTAGTTCTTATTATGAACATTATTATAAGAGCTTAGTGGGGGTTGTTGAATATTAAAATAGAACTAGTTACATTATGGAGTAGAATCCAGACTTTAATTTTCAAGTTGAAATTTGGGTTCTAAAGATGCACATGTTGTTCTGTAGCCAGCCTCTTTGGCTGTACCTCCCCCTCTCTCTCCAGTTTCATTCTGAGCATGAAATCACTCTCTCTGGCTGTTAGAGGCACTTTGATGGAAATTTTGCCTACAGTAACTGTATTAGTCTGTTTTTGTGCTGCTTATAACAGAATACCTGAAACTGGGTAATTTATAAAGAAAATAACTTTATTTGGCCCACAATTCTGGGACAGCTGCATCTGGTATGGGCCTCAGGCTGCTGTTGCTAACAGCAGAAATCAGCAGGCAGTCTGCGGGTACAGGCAGATCACATGGCTAGAGGAAGCTGGAGTGGGGGGGTGCTAGGCTCCTTTAAACAACCAGCTCTCACGGGAACTGATAGAGCGAGAACTCACTCACTACCCCCACCCCCAGCGAGAGCATTAATCCATTCATGAGGGATCCATCCCCATGACTCAAACAGCTCCCAACACTGCAACATTGGGGATCAGATTTCCACATCAGTTTTGGGGGGACAACACGTCCGAACTCTATCACTAACCCATATATACATCATCGTACTAATAACAGATTAAGTGCAAAATTAGAATTTAAAAGCTATTTATATGCCTGTAAACTGAAAGGAAGTTATGATTGGTGATTGGTTCTATGAAATTACAAAAGTAAAACATGTGGGACATGGGACGTTTTCCTGTTCTACTACCCTCGTCTATCTGATTTACAATTGTCCCAGTATGCTAATAATATGCTTTTTTAATTCTCAGAAATGTCTGTTTTGAATAATATTTTTTATTTTATTTTTATTACAGTTGATTGTACTTATCTCTGGGGTACAGTGTTGACTATCAATACCTGTGTGCAATATGTGATGCTCAAATCAGGATAGTCTATTCAACATTATACAATACAATTGTTTTCTGTGGCCCTTTGCCAATTCCTCCCTTCCCCCTTCCCCTTGCCACCTGTGTAACCTCAGTTCTGTTCTGTCCTTTTGAAAATTCAACATATTATTTTGATTGTTGTATCTTTCTTTTTTTTTTTTAAATTTATTTGTTTATTTTTTAGCTCCCACTTATGAGTGAGGATATATGCAGTATTTCTCTTTCTGTGCCTGGCTTAATTCACTTAACGTGATTTTCTCTAAGCTCATCAATTTGCTGTGAATGGCAGTATTTCATTCTTTTTTATGGCAAAGTAGTATTTCATTGTGTATATAGACCATGTTTTCCTTATCCAGTTGTCCAATGACAGATATTTAGTTTGGTTCCAACTCTTGGCTACTGTAAATAGACCTGCGATAAACATGGGGTTGCAGGTATCCCTTCAACATGATGATTTCCATTCCTTTGGATATAAACTCAGCAGTGGAATTGCTGGATTGTATGGCTGTTCTAACTGTAGTTGTTTGAGGAACCCCTGTACTGTTTTCCATAATGGCTGAATATATCATCCCATTTTCCTTTGACCTGCAGAGTTTTTGTTGAGAAGTCTGCTGTTAGTCTGATGGGGACTCCCTTATAGATGACTTGATGCTTTTCTCTTCCCATTTTTAGGATTCTGTCTTTGAGTTTTGCCAGTTGGACTATAATTTGCCATGTGGAGGACCTTTTGGGATCTGTTTGGGCATCTTTGATCCTTGTGAATCTGAAT
>NW_007738854.1:20458-21893 GCF_000696425.1 Galeopterus variegatus
GAACCCTCGGCGGGAGTGCCGCCGCGCTTCCCAAGCGGCGCACTATAGCAGTGCGCCACCGGGCCGGCCCGTAAAATTCTTTTTTCTTTTGTTTGCCTGAGTTATTTCAAAGACAGTGTCTTCAAGATCAGAAATTTTCTTCTGCTTGATTTAGCCTGCTGCTTAAGCTCTCCGTTTTGTTTTTCATTTTGTTCAAAAACTTCTTCAGTTCTTGAGTTCTGCTACATTCTTTTTTAAAGTATTAATCTGTTTGTAAATTTTCTCTTTCATATCCTGGATAGTTTTACTCAGGTCATTGTGTGGTCTAACTGCATTGTCTTGTATCTCATTGAGTTTCCTTAAGATTTTTACTCAGAATTCCTTTTCAGTCATTTCAAGTGTTTCCTGTTCTGTGTGGTCTGGTACTTGAGAGTTATTGGATTCCTTTGGTGGACTCATATTTTTTTGGTTTTTTTTTTGTATTTCTTGTATCTCTATGTTGATGTCTGGTCATCTGGTAGAGCAATTACTTCTATTACTCTTCTTCCCTGGACTCTGCTGGTGACCCTCCTTGTGTCAGTGCAGTGGAGTGGTTGGTGGTCCATCTGCACAGCAGTGGTGGCTGCTGCTGTGGTAACAGGCTGCCCTTGCACTGGCAGTGGTTGTGGAGGTGGCTTTGCTGGGCTGCCTGCATGGCAGTGGTGGTTCCAGTGGTGGTGGGCTGCTCGCATGACGATGGTAGCTGCCTGGGGGTGCTGGTGGTGATGACGACTGCAGCAGTGGCAGTTGCAGCAGCTGCCTGCTTGGCTGCCATGTTCACAGTGACAACCCACACAGCTTTGGTGTCTGAAGCAGCAGCAGCAGAATTACCTTGTGCCAGTGGCAGCAGTGTCGGTGGCTGCAACTCCCTCCCTGGCATCTGTGCTGTCCTTAGTGACAGCAGCCATCTCCCTCATGTCTGCAGTATCTTTGGCAGCAGCTGGGTTAACTTGTGGCAGCAGCAGCACCTGTGGTTGCAGCTTCTTCCTTGTGTATGCAGAGTCTGTGGCTGTAGTGACAGGCCACCCACAGGACTACTGCTCTGTGGGGAGCTTGAATAATAAATTTTTTGGTATCCTACCTTTGAGGTAACGATTGTTAACAGTTTGTGTATATCCTTCTGGAATTCTTCTATGCCTGTAAATATCACAGAATTTTTTTTTGTTTGCGCTTACATTTATATAAAGAAAATACAGTACATACACTGAGCCTTTTTTTATCACTTCTATTTAGTTATAATATACATACCATAAAATTCACTCATTTTAAATGTACAGTTCAGTAGTTCTTAGTATATTTGTAGAATTGTGCAACTATCAATGAAATCTAATCTTGGAACATTTCCATCACCCTGCAAAATAAACCTGCACATTTACAGTCACTCTCTTCCCCCCCCCCCCCCCCCCCCCCCCCCCCC
>NW_007738854.1:22811-32112 GCF_000696425.1 Galeopterus variegatus
TCAATGAAATCTAATCTTGGAACATTTCCATCACCCTGCAAAATAAACCTGCACATTTACAGTCACTCTCTTCCCCCCCCCCCCTCCACTCCTGGACAACCACTAATGTACTTTCTGTCTCTATAAATTTGCCTATTCTGGACATTTTATATAAGTGGAATCATATGATATATGTGGTATTTTGTGACTGGTTTCTTTGACTTAGAAAAACATTTTCACAGTTCATTCATGTTGCTATATGTTGCATATATCAGTACTTCAGTTTTTTTTTATTGCCGAGTAGTATTCTATTTGTATTCCATGTTTTGTTTATCCATTTATTAGTTGGTGGACATTTGGGTTGTTTCCACTTCTTTTTGGCTGTTTTGAATAATGATGCTTATGAACATTAGTGTCCAAGCCTTTGTTTAGACATATATTTTCATTTTTCTTGGTTATATACCTAATAGTAAAATTTTGAGTCATATGGTGACTCTGTTTAACCATTTAAGGAACTGCCAGAATGTTTTTCAAAGTGGCTGCTATTTTACATTCTCGCCAGCAGTGTATGAGGGTTCCAGTTTCTCTGCATCCTTACCAGCACTCGTTACTGCTTCTCCTTTTGATTATAACCATCCTAGTGGGTGTGATGTGGTATCTCGTTGTGCTTTTGACTTGCTCAACATTATTCATCTTTAGGAAAATGCATTTTTCATGGGCTTATTGGTCATTTCTCTGTCTTCTTTAGAGAAGTGTCTGTTCATATAGTTTGCCCATTTTGGGGCGGAGGACGTTGTGTGGTATATTTTGTTTTTTGTAAATAGACTTTATTTTTTAGAGCACTTTTAGGTTCACAGCAAAATTGATTGGGAGGTATAGAGATTTCCCATATACCCTCTCCTTAAACACATGTAGAGCCTCCCTCATTATCAGCTTGCTTCCCTCACCAGTGTATGTTTGTTACCAGTGATGAGCCCACATTGACAAATCATTATCACTTAGAGTTCATAGTTTACATTAGGGTTCATTTTTGGTGTTGTACGTTCTGTGCGTTTGGACAAATGCATAATGAGATGTATCCACCATTATAGTATCACACAGAGGAGTTTCACTGCTCTAAAAATCTTCTGTGCTCTGCTTGTTAATCCCTTCTTCCCCCCTAACTCCTGGCAATCACTGATCTCTTACTGTCTCCATAGTTTTGCCTTTTCCAGATGTCATGTGGTTAGAATCACACAGTATGTATGTAGCCTTTTCACATTGGCTTCTTTCCCTTGGCAGTATGCATTTGTTTCCTCTGTGTCTTTTCATGGCTTGATAGCTCATTTCTTTTTATTGCTGAATAATACTCCATTGTGTGGATATACCACAGTTTGTCCATGCATTCACTTATTGAAGGACATCTTGGTTGTTTCTGTTTTGGCAATTATGATAAAGCTACCATGGGTATCTGTGTGCAGGTTTTTGTGTGAATGTAAGTTTTAAACTCCTCTGGATAAATACCAAGGAGTGATATTGCTGTATGGTAGGGTAAGAGTCTGTTTAGTTTAGGAAGAAACTGCCAGACTGTCTTCCAAAGTGTCCATACCATTTTACATTCCCACCAGCTATGAATGAGAGTTTCTGTTGCTCCACATCCTCACCAGCATTTCGTGTTGTCAGCATTCAGGATTTTGGCCATTCTCGCAGTTGTGTAGTGGAATCTTATTTTAATTTGCACTTCTGTGATGGGAGCATTTTTTCATATGCTTCTGTGCTGTCTGAGTATCTCATATGCTTATCTGCTGTGTGAATATCTTTTTTGACGAGGTTTCTGCTAAGGTCTTTGGCTGATTTTTTTAATTGGGTTGTTTTCTTATTTTTGAGTGTTAAGAGTTCTTTGCATCTTTTGGATAAGTTCTTTGTCAGATATGTCTTTTGCAAAATATTTTCTCATAGTCTGTGGCTTCTGTTTTCATTCTCTTGACAGTGCCTTTCACAGAGAAGAAGGTTTTGATTTTATCGAAGCCCAGCTTATCAGTTCTTTTTTTCCTGGATCATGCCTTTGGTGTTGTATGTAGAAATTCATTGCCATAACCTAGATCATCTTGGTTTTCACCTATATTATCTGCTAGGATTTTATTGTTTTGTGTTTTACATTTGGATCTGTGATCCATTTTAAGTTAATTTTTTTGAAAGGAATAAATCTCTGTCTAGATTCTTTTTTTTTTTTTTTTACACGTGGATGTCTAGTTGTTTGAGCATCATTTGTTGAAAAGATTATCTTTTCTCCATTGTGTTGCCTTTGCATTTTTGTTAAAGATCAGTTGACTATATTTATGTGTGTCTGCTTCTGGGTTCCCTATTCTCTGTTTCATTGATCTATTTGTCTCTTCTTGCTTATTATGGTTACTGTAGCTTTATAGTAAGTCTTGAAGTCAGGTAGTATCAGTCCTCCAACTTTGTTCTTCAGTATTGTGTTGGCTATTCTGGCCTTTTTGTCTCTCCATATAAACTTTAAGTCAGTTTGTCGATAATCATAAAATAACTTACTGGGATTTTGATTGGGATTGCATTGAATCTATAGATCAAGTTGGGAATGAATGATAACTTAACAATATCAAATCTTCCAACTCACGAACATGAAATATCTCCCCATTTGTTTAGTTCTTTGATGTCTTTCATCAGAGTTTTCTTCTCTCTTTCCATCTTACTTTTTTTTTTCTTTTTTTTGATAGCTGACCTGTACAGAGATCAAACCGTGGACCTTGGTATTATCAGCACCACACTCTAACCCACTGAACTAACCAGCCAGCCTTCATCAGAGTTTGGAGTTTTCCTCATATAGATCCTGTACATATTTTGTTGGATATATACCTAAGTATTTCATTTTGGGGGATGCTAATGTAAATGGTATTGTGTTTTTAATGTGAAATTCCACTTGTTCATTGCTGATACATAGGAAGATGATTGATATCTTTATATCAGCCTTGCATCCTGCAATCTTGCTGTAATCACTTATTAGTTTCAGGAGTTTTTTATATTGATTGTTCAGATTTTCTATAAAGATGATCTTGTGATCTGCAAACAAAGACAGTTTTTATCTCTCCCTTCCCCATCTGTATATCTTTTATTTCCTTTTCTTGTCTTATTGCATTGGGTAGGATTTCTAATATGCTGTTGAAAAACAGTGAAGAGTGGGGATGTCTTTGCCTTGTTCCTGATCTAAGTGGGAAAACATCTAGTTTCTCACCATCAAGAATGATGTTAGCTGTAGGGGTTTTGTAGATATTCTTTTTTAGTGAAGAGTGGGGATGTCTTTGCCTTGTTCCTGATCTAAGTGGGAAAGCATCTAGTTTCTCACCATCAAGAATGATGTTAGCTGTAGGGGTTTTGTAGATATTCTTTTTTCAACTAATCCTATTTTACTGAGAATTTTCTTTATCATGAATGGTGTTAGATTTTGTCAAATGCTTTTTCTGCATCTGTTGATATGATCATGTGTTTTTTCTTCTTTAGCCTCTTGATGTGATGAACTATGTTATTTGATTTTTGAATGTTGAATCAGGCTTGCATACCTGGGATAAATACCACTTAGTTGCCATGTATAGTTCTGTTTATACATTATTGTGCTTAATTTGCTAATATTTTGTTCAAGATTTTTGTATTTATGCTCATTAGAGATAGTGCTCTGTAGTTTTCTTGTAATGTCTTTGGTTTTGGCAGTACACTACTGCTGGCCTCATAGAATGAGTAAGGAAACATTCTTTTGCCTTCTCACCTCTTAAAGAGATTGTACAGAATTGGCATAATTTCTCCTTAAATGTTTGGTAGAATTTACCATTGAACACATCTAGGCCTGGTGCTCTCTGTTTTGGAAGATAATTAATTATTGATTTAACTTCCTGGATGGATGTCTTAGTTCATCCAGTCTGCTATAACAAAATACCATAAATTGGTTAGCTTATAAATAAGAGAAATTATTTTTCACAGTTCTGAAGGCTGGGAAGTACAAGATCAAAGTGTCAGCAGATTTGGTGTTTAGTAAGGTCATTCTTCCCAGTTCAAGGACAGATGGTCATCTTTTTACTCTGCCCTTACATGGTGGAAGGAAGGGAGGATCTTTCTGGGCCTTATATAAGGGCACTAGTCCCATTTATGGGGACTCCACCCTCATGACTTAACTACCTCCCAGAAGCTCCTCTTCCAAATACCATCACCTTGGGTGTTGGGATTTGGACATATGAATTTGGGGGAGATACAAAGATTCCAACTACAGCAATAGGTATAGGGCTATTCAGCTTGTGTGTTTCTTCTTGTGTGAGTTTTGGTAGATTGTGTCTTTCAAGGAATTGACTCATTTCATCTAGGTTGTATACTTTATCCCCTGACCTTTTTTTTTTGTGTGTGGCTGGCCAGTACAAGGATCTGAAGCCCTGACCTTGAGGTTGTAAGGCAGTGTTCTCACCAACTGAGCTAACCAGCCAGCCCTTTACCCATTTTTTAATTGGTTTTTCTTTTTATTACTGAGTTGTAAGAGTTCTTTATATGTTCTGGAGACAAGTCCCTCATCAGATACATAATTTGCAAGTATTATCTCTCAGTCTGTGAGTTGTCTTTTCACTTTCTTGATGGTATCATTAGAAGTGCAAACATTTTTTTTTTATTTTGATGTAGTCCAATTTGTTAATTTTTTCCTTTATCCCTTTCATGTTTGGTGTTGTATCTATGAAATCATTGCCTAGCCCAAATTTACAAAGATTTACTCTGTTTTCCTCTATTGACTTTATAGTTTTAGATCTTAGATTTTTTTAGGTTTTCAATCCATTTTGAGTTAGTCTTTGTGTATGCTGTGAGATAGGGGTAGGGGTCCAAATACATCCTTTTATATGTGGATATCTAGCTGTCCTAGCACCATTTGTTGAAAAGACTATTCTGAACCTATTTAAGATAAAGTGTCATTGACATCTTTACATTAAGTACCTCTAGACCTACCCCTTTTTTTCCTTTGTTTTTGTTTTGTGGCAGCTGGCCAGTATGGGGATACGACCCCTTGACCTTGGTGGTATTAATACTGCACTCTAACCAACTGTGGTAATTGGACAGCCCCCTCTTTTCTTTTTAATGACCACAAAGTATTATTTTTCATAAATGTATCTTATTAATTGTCCACCTATTGATAGACATTGAAATTATTTACGTTGATTTTTCTTTTCCCCAGTGGAAAGCAATGAAGCAATAACATTCTAGTTACATTTATCTTTGTATATTTGGGGTATGCAGAGTTTAAGTTTTGATAGAAGTGCCAATTTTTCCTTCCAAAAGGTTTTATAAACCTTTTCTTCAACAGATTATGGAAGCTCATTTTGAAGTGCAGCAATTATCCTTTCTTGTTGCTCGGTCGCTTGTACGTATGTGATGAGTACACAGTGGGCATCAGAAGTATTTCTAGATGATAACAATGGGTGTAGAACTGAAGGCTGTCTGCAGTTTCCATCAGAGTCGACTTAAGCTCATCAGTAAAGAGAATCCCAAAATGACACTAAAAACTTGGTGAAATAAAGAATTTAAAATCAACGAATGCAAAATTGAACAATGAACAGCAAATTTACGTATGAAATTGGGTACAAAGGTAGACAAGATTATGTAGCTTACATTCTTATGTTCTTTGTGGCTGAAACAAAGCCTATTGTTTGTTGAGTCTAAGATTTTATTGACAGTTATGATAGGGAATTGCCACAAAAACTTTGTCAAAAGTATATAGTGAAAGAAGTTCTTATTGATAGTTGCTGAGTTCAAAAGTTCTGGTTAACAAAATACAATTGAATATGTAGTTGGAGGATACACCACCTTACAGGTGCTCAGGTGAGTCAGCATTTGGCTTTCACGTGTGCTTTGATAAAAGAATTAACGGTACTTTAATTTCAAATTTAATAATATATTTTAAGATCACTGGTGCCAGCTTTTCTGATATAGAATCATAATCCCAGACTGGCTAATCCTGTTCAACAAAACAAAAGGTCTGTTATGTGATAAAACTGATCCTACAGTATAGTTTGAAACATTGTCCCAATTAAGCACATAACTGACAGAGGAAATGAAATGATGAGACCAAAGAACAGAGTAGACGCCTCCATCATCTCAACAGCCAGGGTGATTGCATCTCTAGAGATTTACTTTTCTAAAAGTAGACTACAGTATTGTGCACAGCCAATAAATAGGCACTACTGTATTAAATCTGTAAAAGGTTCATCTGAGGTTTGAAACTAAACAAGTTTATTTCTTTTTTCTTTTTTTTTTCCTTTTTGTCTTTTTTACTGACCAGTAACGGGATCGCAACCCTCGGTGTTGCGCCCGCACTGCGCTCAGCCAGTGGGAACCGGTCTCCACATGGGATCCGAACCCTCCGCGGGAGTGCCGCCGCGCTCCCAAGCGGCGCACTCTCCAGTGCGCCACTGGGCCAGCCCTATTTCTTTTTTCTTTTTAAACAAATAATTTTAGCCTTACAGCAACCTCTATTGGAATTATTTCTTATAATCAGGCGAGGTAATTATATGTATGCTTCCTGACTGGGCATTCAAAAAGTTCATGATATACTTCTACATTCCTACTCTCGTTTTTGTCATTTTCTTAATTATTTTCCACAGCCCTGCAGCTATAAAATCGGGATGATAATATTTAATTTTTACCTACTTTACAAAGTCAAAGCAAGGAATGATGAATTAGAATGTTTCTTTACGGCATAAGTAAGAGGAATTTTCTTTCATGTAATTTAAAAAAATCATTTGTTTATAACTTTCATGTTCTGGGCACCATGTGCCATTTAGTAGTGTTGAGTAATGTTAGAAAGTACTGAGTTTCTTTTGGGATTTTCTTCTGTAATTCTTTTCTTTTGAGTGTCACAAGCGTTGTCTCTAAAGTCATGAAAGAAGTTACTTGTATGTCACTGAAGAGCTTAGCAGAGGCATTCGTTGTTTTGGAAGTTGCTCTGCGGCTGGGGAGAAACAAGAGAATTCCCAGAGAAGGGTAGAGTGTATCTCCTGACACCACAGCTGTAGCATAACCACCCTGTGAAAAAGAGTGATGTGGGTAAATTTAGCTCCACTACCCACCCACATGCCNGTGACATTGGCATCAGTAAAAATAATTAAATTTGCAATCTGTTAAAATTTTATAATGCAGCTGTTTAAGAGCCTCTGAGTATATTTGAGTGAGCACATGCAGCAGTTGGTGATGAGACGAATGTGCTTGTGACTTAGAAACTGAGTTTATTCATGCTCAGCAGAACATGCTAGCTCATATTGATTTCAGCCATTTATAATTTAAATTGTTCTTATAATTTAATATAAATTACATTGTTGTTAAGCATGACTAAGAATGGCACATTTAGCGGACTAAAAAGCTGACTTTTTATATGTGTGTGTGTATATTTTTTTTTTGGCAGCTGTCCAGTATGGCGATCTGAACCCTTGACCTTGGTGTTAGTAGCACCACATTCTAACCAAGTGAGCTCACTGGCCAGTTCTAATATATTTTTTTAAATGCATTCACATGGTATAAAATTCCAAAGGTTCAAAAGGGTATAGCCCTTTGGGAAAAAAGCTCAATTGGTTAGAACATAATACTGATAACAGCAAGGTCAGCCAGCCAAATGAACAAACAAACAAAACAGTAGGGTGTATAATGAAAAGTAAGATTGTTTGCCTCCCCATTTCCTACCTATTTAATTTTCTTCTCTAAAGGCAACATTGATACCAGCTTACTGTGTAGCCTTCCAAAGATATTCTCTGCATCTCAAATGTAAATATATATTTATGTATTTTTTCCTTTCATAAATGGTAGCAAATACTACTCCCCAGTGTTGCATGCCTTGCCTTTTTCTGATTAACAAAACATCTTTGAGATCTTTCCAAATCAGCACCTCTGTATTTCTTTATTTTGTTCATATCAGTGCTGCTTTTTTTTTAAACAGCTGCATAGTGTTCCATTGTGTGGATATACTATACTTTAACCAGTCCCCTATTAATGAGCATTAGGGTGTGCTATTTTTGCTATTACAAACTACTGCAAAGTCATACAAAATTTAATTTTTACTCACACTGGAAAATTGGCTAGAGTCAGAAAGTAGTAAGTTAACAAGAAGCATAAAAACAATAATTCTACAGATATGTACAATCAACTGTGCTTCAATAATAATTTTTTAAAAACCCAATAATTCTGTGGAATTGCCTGAAGATGAGTTTCTCTGAGTGTAAGTTTGCATTCATTGATGATTAGAAATTTTATATTTCACATCAAGGTAGTTTTAGGATTTCAAAAACATGTTAAAAAGAACAACTATGAGATAATTATGTACAATTGCATGCTTTATTTATTGGGAATAAAGAAATAATGAAACTCTGGGACCCATTGGACAGTTGAAGTGCAGGGGAAAGAGGAACAGAGTGGGACTTGTGTCTGTTACTTTTCTTTTTTCTTACTTCATTGACAGTGTTTACGATAATTCTTTGTGGAAGCCTCAGGGTAACATTTTTCCCCTTGATAAATTATGCTAACAGGTCACATAGTTTATTTGTAGCTGCTTAAATTGATGGGGTGCTCAGTATTATTTTATAATTAGTAGATCGCTTTTTTTTGACACAAAGATTTTTTTAACTTTTATTAATGTTAGTACTACTAATTAAATATAAGCTATTTTGAACGGTAACTATACCTTTAACTCTTGCATAACACGTAGGCAAGATAGGAATTCAGAAAATAATAGTAAAGATTTAATAAGTGGGGGGGGGTTGGGGATGGATAATTTGGATAGAGGGCATAAAGAAAAATCACGATTTATAATAATAATATACTTATAAAAAAAGATTTAATGAGTGCTTTTTGTGTGCCTGACACTGTTCTATGCATCTCATATTTATTAACTTGTTTAAATCTTATATAGTTGTATGAAATCTTATTATCTTCATGTTATGCTTGAGACTGAAGTAAGCAGAGGTTAAGTAACTTGTCCGAGCTAGTAAGCAGAGGGGCCATGATCAGAAAAGCCAGGAGTCTGGCTGCAAAGCCTACACTTATATTTATTCTTTTATGTAGTTGACTGACTTTCCATTTACTGTTAAGTGTTTTATGAGATCATTATTATTATTATTATCATCCCTGTTACTAGGGGAGGAAAATGCAGAAAAGTAAAATTGCTTGTCCAAGGTATCTACTTGCCCATCAGGATGCATTTAGGAAGGCCTCAAGTTAGTGCTGTTAGTTTAAAAGCATGGATAGATAAACGTCTTAGTGGGGAGAAGACAACCACATTTCCCCGCCTGGACTTTGAATAGCATGGCTGTTG
>NW_007738854.1:32424-38859 GCF_000696425.1 Galeopterus variegatus
GTCTTAGTGGGGAGAAGACAACCACATTTCCCCGCCTGGACTTTGAATAGCATGGCTGTTGAGCAGTGACTGGTTTAAGTAGATTGTTTTTGTCCTTTCTGTTTATTTTATCGGTCAACTTAGTGGTTTTTTTTATTTTATACTAAAAATAATTGACAAGGAAGCACGTGTTGTTTAAAAATATAACAGAGTTGACGTAGTAAGAAATAAGAATGGTTATGTATCCACTTCACTTTAGAGAGGAGGAGTTTATTGTTGAGTTTCTATGTTAATTCCACAAAAAACTTTCCAGGAGTCGTGAGCATCATATTCTGCTGTAGTTGTTGACTTTCATCGGATTATTTAATTCACCTGCAGGATTCTATGTCCATCTACTGGAGGCTTGGAATGCCCTTTCTCTTTAATATTTTGTCATATAACGCCCCATAGGAAGGTGTGACATTCAGAATGAGGATGGTAGTTGAAAGAATTAGAAAAGAACAGCAGGAAGCCCTAAGAAACAAAGACTTGGTAATGTATTTGGGGGGAAAAAGGAATCTCTTCATTGTTGTCAGCAGTGGTGTGATATTTATTAAGACAAGCCTCTGCAAGCCCTCTAGGGGTGTGTATAGGGTGGGGACCTGGAATGTCGACAGGTGGGAGCTGCCTTGCTGTTCTCTTTCCATTGGCTTTTCTGGTCTTTTTGATTCATCTTAATACCTTTGCCAATTCACCCACAGTCACATTTTAAAATGTTTGTAATATACATATAAATTAATGAAACTAGCTTGTATGCAGCTTATTCTGATTTTTTGGTTATACGTACTGTATATAATCTCACATGACACATGCCAGAATTCATTGGCAGTGGGAAATAAGGAAGTGCAGGATGTCACAATATAAGAAAATATCATGAATCAGTGATTGGAAATAAATATATTAAAGTATTATGGGCCTTAATTTGAAAGGCATGTGGATTTTTTTTTTTTTTTTTGGCGACTGGCTGGTAAGAGGATCAGAACCATTGACCTTATATACACCATGCTCTAACCAGCTGAGCTAACTGGCCAGCCCTGGAAAATTTGGTAATTTCAGATAAAAGGAGAAATTCAAAAAGAAAATTGTGTCTTGAAAGTGCCTTTAAAATATGAAGTACAAAACATTACTTTGCTTTGGTTGATGTCATAGTTGAAAAGTAGACCCGGGGGGTCAGGGGGGTGAAGAGCAGTATTAACTGTGTATGGAGCATTTATATAAATATCTATTTTTTTTNTTTTTTTTCTTAGATCTCAACTTATTCATCCTTTTCAGAGTTAGAGATGGCAGTTGCGGCCGTCTATCAGCTTGCGTCAGTACCATCTTCTTAGTAGATGTCTCAGTATTGTTGGTTACAAATTAAGTGTAAAGAACAATATCCTTTAATATGTATTTTAGTGCAGTCCTTGAGAGCGCAGACTCTGGAAGTAGAATGCCTGGCTCTTAAATCCTGTTTCTACCACTTACTAATTGTGGGACCACATAACTTAGCTGTGTTTCAGTTTTCTCAACTATAAAATAGAGATAAGGATTTATATTACTACACAACTAAGTAGCCCGTACTGAACTAGGTCTCTCAGTTCCAATACAGAAATCCCAGGCAACAGAGTCTAATTGTTCATCGTGGCGCAGGTATCTACATCAGTCTTCAGATTGCGGTCACAGAGAAAGGGTAGTACAGCATAGACAAGCCGCACCGATGAGGTCTAGTCTTGTCAGTCTATTTAAGGAATCGTGGGCTAGGCAGAAACTGCAGACGGTGCTTTTAAGCATAAAATTGATACTTATTTTTTTAGTTAATAGACTTTTTTTTATAATGATCTTGCACAGCTATTTTAATTTTCTTTTTTGTGTTAAAAACATTACTTTGTTATTTTTAAATAATTAAAATGCGTTATAATCTTATTTAATTCTGTTTTTACCCTTCTTCATTAAAAAAGTATTTATTACTGAAAAATAACAAACATATAAAAGTAGAAAAGATTATAATTTATTCATTTTTTATAAATCAGCCAGGAGCCTAAGAGATCCTGATTTACACTTGTCAGTTCTCTTTTGCGTAAAATTTCACTTATCTAGTGAAAAGTTTATTCCTGAACATGAAAGATGGAATCCCATGCATTATTAAAGCTGTTAATTAAATACTCAAAGAAGAATGTTCCCATTGAGAATATCAATAAAAACCCTATAGCTCTTTGGATTTTTGTATTTTCCAAAACAAACCCAAATATGTAAAGAATTGGCCGTTGATTTGTTTTTTAGGTAAAAGAAACCGGTCAAAGACACATAATCACATATTTAGGAGCATACAGGAAAAAGAACTTTCAGAATTAAGCAGACTAGCAAGCCAGAAAGACCTGGCCATAAACTCGTTAGTTTTCCTGGAAAGTTGTATTTCCTTGTTTACTTTTTGGGTATTTCCTAGTTTAGGACCATCCAGCTGTTCATTCTAATACTTTGTCAGGATGTATGGTTAACAAGATGCCAAAAAGGTCACGTATGGGTGGTGCTGCCTGGTTGTTATCAGATTTTAGTAGCCTGCATTTCTCAAATTAACATCCTCCGGCAGGCATCTAATAAAAGATTAAGCTGTTCAATTTGTATTTTTATTATTATTTGGCAGCAGAATTTAACGCATTTTTTAAATGCAGTTTCCCGTCTAAAATGATTTTTCATTAATTTTTATCACATTATGGTTTTTTCCTTTTGGCAAATAGTAGGCCTTAGAAAAGATTCATGAGAAGACCCAATTAAAAAAGAAAATAGCTATATACTATGGAAATTTTAAATCAGTAATAATAGTAGTAGTAATTGTAGTGTTAGCAGTAGTAAAGTAAAAAAGTTGCTAAGGCCTGACATTTAAGTTTTGAAGAGCTCCCATTCAATACTAGACTTAAAGTCTCTCACCACGGTTGCAATCTGTAAGAAGTGAGCAGGTGGAGAGGAGAACTTTAAATGGTTAGGGCTGGACTCTAGTCGTCCTTTAGGATGTCCAGACAGATCACGCCCTGGCTGTTAATATTACAGGGATAGATTCTTGTTCAGAAGGTAACGTTTGGAGGTTTAGATGGATAGTCTAGCGAAAAGGTAATGTCAAGAAAGAGCACCTCTCCTTCTTAGACAAATGCTGGGGATCCCAGTATGGTTGACCTCCATTCATAAATGTTGTTTCCTTTGGGTCCAGCACTGCAGTTGGGAGGAGCATCCAACATAATTTCTGCAAGTTCCTTCTGAATTCTTTTAGCACTAGTTGACTATTTAGCAGCTGTTTTGCGGGGTATTTGTCCCTCCTTTTTCTTGGGCTGAACTTGCTCTCTTTCTGGTTCTTGCTGAACACTTTCAACGTTGGTCTCCACCAGAGCTTCCTCCACTAGTGTTTGGACTGTTATCAACTCTCTGTGCCTCAGGGGACATTTTAGATCCCTCAGAGTCTCCGTCACCACCCACTGTCATTCTAGCTCTGGCTTCCACGGCTGCTGCCCATGACTGCCACCACGGCCGCCCCTGAGTCCTGGAAAGTGAAGCCACCACCTCCGGAGCCACAGCTGCCGCTGCCTGGCCATCCACGTGCACCAACAGACTTTATTTTGTAAAGAGTTTTAGTTTTACAGAAAAATGAGTGGAAAGTACAGAGTTACCCTACGCCACCTCACTCCTTATCCCAGTTGCCCCTATTAACATCTTGTGTTAGTGTAGTGCATTTGTTACAGTTGATGAGCCTATATCAATACATGATTATCAACTAAAGTCGTAGTTTACATGGGAGTCCATTCTTTGTTTCAAACATTCTATAGGTTTTGACAAGTGTATCCACCCCCCTTTTTTCTTTAACATGTATCCACCATTGCAGTATCATGCAGAATAATTTTACTGCTCTAAAAATCTACCATGATCTAGCTATTTGTCCTCCCTACTCCCCCCAGAACCCCTGGCAGCCCCCAGTCTTTTCACTGTATTTCTAGTTTTGCCTTTTCCAGATGTCATATGGTTAGAATCATACCATATGTAGCTTTTTCAGATTGGCTTCTTTCCCTTGGCAGTATGCGTTAAGTTTCCTCTGTGTCTTTTCATGGCTTGATAGCTCATTTCTTTTTATTGCTGAATAATACTCCATTGTGTGGATGTACCACAGTTTGCCCATGTGTTCTCTTATAGAAGGACATTTTGGTCGTATCTGTGTTTTGGCAGTTATGAATAAAGCTGCCATAAGCATCTGTGTGCAGTTTTTTTGTGTGAATAAGTTCTCAACTCCTGGATAAATACCAAGGAGTGATATTGCTTTATGATAGGGTAAGAGTCTGTTTAGTTTAGGAAGAAACTGCCGAACTGTCTCCCAAAGTGGCCACACTATGTTGTGCTCCCACCAGCAATACATGAGTTTCTGTTCCTCCTCATACTGACCAGCATTTCATGTTGTGTTTTGGAATTTACCCATTCTAGTAGGTGCGTAGTGATGTCTCGTGATTTAAATTTGCAATTGCTTAATGACCCCACAGGTAATCACTATTCTGATTTCTATGACCATAGATTAATTTTGCCTGTTCTTGAACTTAATATAAATGAAACCATATAGTATGTACTCTTTTGTATAATGCGGTTTTCAATCGGCATGTTTTTTATGATTCAACCATGTTGTTATACGTATTAGTCAGTTTTCTTTTGCTTATAACAGGATGTCTGAAACTGGGTAATGTATAAAGAAACAAAATTTATTTCTTACAGTTTTGGGGCTGGGGAGTCCAAGGTCGAGGGAGCACATCTAGTGAGGGCTGCCTTCTGGGTGGGAACCCTACAGGGGACCACATGGGGAGAATGGCAGAGCTCCTCAACATGCTCATTTGAGTACCACTCCTGTGACCACCCACTAAACCATTAACCCATTACTCCATGAACGGATTAATCCATTCACAAGGGCACAGTCCTCACAGTCCAGTCACCTCTCAGAGGCTCCACCTTTCAAATACCATAATCAGATTTCCCACCCTTTCTTTTTTTTTTTTTTCCTTTTTGTCTTTTTTGGTGTCCGGCAATGGATCACAACCCTCAGCGTCGCCCCCGCACCGGACTGGGACCGGCAACAGGATCGCAACCCTCGGTGTTGCTCCCGCGCCCCGCTCAGCCAGTGAGCGTCCTTTTTGTCTTTTTTGGTGTCCGGCAATGGATCACAACCCTCAGCGTCGCCCCCGCACCGGACTGGGACCGGCAACAGGATCGCAACCCTCGGTGTTGCTCCCGCACCCCGCTCAGCCAGTGAGCGGGAACCGGTCTCCATGTGGGATCCGAACCCTCGGCGGGAGTGCCGCCGCGCCTCCCAAGCGGCGCACTATAGCAGTGCACCACCGGGCCGACCCCTTTCCCACCCTTTCAACACTGTTACAATGGAGATCAAATTTCCAATATGTAAAGTTTTGGGGGACACATTTGACCCACAGCATTGTATATATTAAGTTTCTTTTTTATTGCTAAGTAATATTCCATTGGATGACTACACCACAATTTGTTTACCCATTCTACTGCTCATAGACACGCGATTCCAGTTTTTGGCTATCCTGAATAAAGCTGCTGTGAACATGAACTGTGAACTTCTTATACAAGTCTTTTGTGGGCATAAATACTAATTTCTCTTGAGTACATATCTGCAACACTTTTTATTATTTAAAAAATTAGCAACAACATAAATATCCAACAATAGGGGATAGGATTAATATGCTATTATATTGGCTAAATATTATGTATCCATTAAAAATTGTGCTTATAAAATTGTTAATTGATGGAAAAAGTTTATGATATATACCATGGGAAAAAAGGATGCATAATTATTTGTGTAGCTTCTTTTTCTTTTACACTTTTTTTTTTGTATGAACAACAGAAATTTACTTTTCATGGTTCCGGAAGCCAGAAGTCCTAGATCAAGGCACCAGAAGATTTGGGATCTGTCAAGGGTCTACTTTTTTTTTTTTTGTCAATATACAATGTGGTTGATTATTATGACCCATCACCGAAACCTCCCTCCCTCCTCCCTCTCCCCCCTCCCACCCAAGAATGTCCTTTCCGTTTGCTTGTTGTAACACCTTCAAAGAAATTGTAGTTGTTATATCTTCTTCCCCGCCCCCCCCGGTTGTGTGTGTGTGTGTGTGTGAATTTATTTATTAATTTTTAGCTCCCACCAATAAGTGAGAACATGTGGTATTTCTTTTTCTCTGCCTGACTCGTTTCACTTAATATTATTCTCTCAAGGTCCATCCATGTTGTTGCAAATGGCAGTATTTCATTCGTTTTTATAGGAGAGTAGTATTCCATTGTGTAGATGTACCACATTTTCCGTATCCACTCATCTGATGACGGGCATTTGGGTTGGTTCCACCTCTTGGCTATTGTAAAGAGTGCTGCAATGAACATTGGGGAACAGGTGTACCTTCG
>NW_007738854.1:40421-40632 GCF_000696425.1 Galeopterus variegatus
TGAGTTCGGGATTCTCTATTCTTTTCCATTGATCAGTGTGTCTGTTTTTATGCCAGTACCACACTGTTTTGATTATTATGGCTTTGTAGTATAGTGTAAAGTCGGGTAGTGTTATGCCTCCAGCTGTATGTTTTTTGCTCAGCATTGCTATGACTATGCGTGGTCTTTTGTTATTCCATACAAATGTCTGGAGAGTTCTTTCCATTTCTGA
>NW_007738855.1:0-1060 GCF_000696425.1 Galeopterus variegatus
AAAACTGTTATTATAATCCACGAAGCACACCAAGAACATAATAATGACATTATCCATTGTTTAACTTATAGAGAAGTAACAGAGAATAAGAGAACTTATTTAGAAAAAAGTAGAACACCATAACTGTAACTTTAATGATAATGACAGTATTGTTCTCTATCGATGAATATCCTTTTGAAAAGAGATACTCTTTCTCTTACACACAATGATGGTTTTGAGAAGCAGATTCAGAAACTGACTTTGGAGAGTTCAGGACAAAAAAGTCAAACAAAATGAAGAGGCAGCGGTGGGGGCAGAAGAACAGGTGAAATATTGCTTATTTCACTTCAATTCAGGCATGCAAGTTATACAAAGCTTAAAAGCAGATGCATTTTTCTTACTTAGAAAAGGAAACCTTTTGGTCAGCATCAGCAAAAATGGTGATGAATAGGTTAAAAGGAGAAAACAATAAGTGCCCTGGGACCGTGATTCTGTGGTTGGGCCTGACAGATTCAAACCAGCTAAAAGGTCACAGCCAAAACAAGCGCTGTTCACTAATGGAAACCCCCCTAAATTTCTGAAACACTGGGGACACGCCTTCAAAATCTGATAGAAATTCACTAACAAAACAGTTGTTCTTAATTGGATTTTTCCATGTCTACTAAACTACCTGAAAAATAAAACCGTTTGCGTGACAAACCTTTTTCCATTTGGCGAAAACAGAAACCTCTTGGTTTCTACTGGAAAATTACAGTATTAGCTTTATTTGCTTTCCTATTTATCAAAGGCACTTGTGAGCTACCCGAATTGTTCATATACTGATAAGTATTAGCAATGCACTGGTGAGTGTGTTTCTGTTATTGAGAAAAGAAGCATGTTAGGTGTTTGTTGAGCACTTTTGCTGATCTCCTGTGGTTCTCACAGCACCACTGGGAGGCAGGTGGAATTATCCCCATTTAACAGATGAAAAACAGGCCAAAAGGAAATTTTGTCTTGATGAAAATTCTTTCAACTTTTCATAAAATCTTATAAAATATGATTAAACATTTTTTAAAGAGAAGAGGGGAGCCTGAGTGAGAAG
>NW_007738855.1:5775-8096 GCF_000696425.1 Galeopterus variegatus
GGGTTGCGATCCGTTGCCGGACACGGAAAAAGACAAAAGACAAAAAAATAAAAAAAAGAAAAAAAAGAAAAGAAGCATTTGAGTATAGTTCCTCTCTTAACGCTCTGCTCTCACCTCCTCCATAAAGTTTAACAGGAAGTCACAACTCTCAGATGCGTAACTTGTGTTTTCCATTCTCTGCATATTTTTCAGCTGAGCACTTATTATAAATATGCAGTTGGTTCTAGTGAGGACACCATCATGACACATCTCATCAAACGTGACATCACTTTTGTCTGTAATCAGATCACTGGGGCTCGCCTACCAAAGTTTTTCACTTGCTATAGGGTCAGAGCTACGGATCATGCCCCTTACTACAGAGACCAAGGATTTTTTTTTTTTGACTGGGGAGACAGCAAATATGAAAAAGGGTGGGGTTCTGCTTCCAATTCAATTTAGCAGCCACATAGTGTCTTGCTGGGACAGTGGGAAGGTATGTTCCCACCCTTGCAGGCGAAATTTCATGTGCTTTTGTTTATGTGTTGTCATCACTGCCGTTGTTATTTTTTGTTTCAGAACTGAAGTACTGATGTACATTAATTTGTGTGGTTAGAAACATAAATTTGTTCATTTTTCCTTCTATATTCTATATTTTGATTTTTTTAAACAAGCATGGAAGTGTCTTACTTTTATCAACAAAAAAATCAGTTACCTGTTTTCATTTCTACCAACACTTATGTATCACCTACTGTATGCTAGGTATTGGGGATCCAAAGTTGAAAGAGAATTCTACCTCCAGGTCAATTTACTGGCAATCAGTTCACCAAGAGCCCATTTGTCAAAGTGATTCTTAGTGCTTTGTTCTCAAAAACTCACAAACTAGTAGAAAACATAGACATGTAAGCAGCCATGAGATGTCTGCTCTATTAGTGGTCTGAACAAAGCTATTGTTCAAAGCTCAGAGAAGAAAATAATTCTTCTTTGGAGCTGAGAAATGGATTCAATGAAAAAGTGATTGGACCTGGGCTCTGACAGGAGTCGGATTTTATCTGTGTCGTGTCCTTTAGTTTTTCTTCATGACTTCGAGCAGGATGACAGAAAGGGTATTTTAAGGCCAGTTTGAAGCTCAGAATTCATTCTAAGGGACAGACTGCCTTTTACTTATATGCATTCACCCTGAGCTTGTAAGAATTCTTAAAAGTACTTGCACAACAGCCTCCTCCTCCCTCACTGGGGATTCACTGAAGCAAAAATAGCAACTCCATTCTCCAGGTCCAGGCCTGTTGGTAAAGCCATTTTCCAGCTGTGCATATAAAGGCCTGATGTTGGTTGGGTGTCCAATTCTGACCTCATGAATCCACTTCAACAGCCTCTGGAGTAGCTGTTTTTCTACACTGGGATCTCCCTTCTTCTAAGTAGTGCTCTCCTAGCTGGTGGTCATGTCTCACCTTCTGATGCCAGCCAGGTACACAGATAATGCCAACACAGGTGTTTAAGAAACTGGGTGTATCTCAGCCAGGGCTCACAAGCATATAGAAGATTAAAGAGACCCAAGGCAGCTGCTAGTCCATATGATGCCTTAATGTGACTTGCAACAAAGCAACCTAGACAATCTTGCACTGCAACACACAGCTTGGTAAGAGAGGTGTGGTCTGGATTTCACCCCCCACTTGGTCCTCTGCCTGGTTTATTTGTGCAGGACATAACCTGTCAACCATGTTTCAATGCCTTGAAGAGCTCTACTGTTTTAGAAACATCTGCTTTGTTCTTGACGCTATCTTATCAGATTTCCCAAAAGACTGTGAGCCATTTCTATTGTGTCACATTAGGTCCTTGAAAAGGCCACATAATACTGTGTCTGTTATTTAGTATGGCTTAAACTTTGCAGGAGTGAGGGATTAGTCAAATGGGCCATTTGGTTGAAATTAACCTTACGACCCCTGAAAAAAATTAGAATGCTGTTGGATTGTCAGAAAAACTGCATTTGCAAAAAAAAAAAAAAAAAAAGAAAAACTGCATTTGCTTGGAATGCACTCGGCTTATGAGATGAAATGCTTTGGTAAGGGCCATGACTGACAGAGCTGAAGTCTTGATGGTGCCTTTCCATTGTTTCCATTCCCAATGTGATGCAAAGATCACATGTACCCTTCGTCCACTGGTGCTGAAAAGGGGGAAATGGCTTGATAATGCAATGCTTTTTATTTTTTTTATTATTTTTTTTTTTTTGGTCTTTTGTCTGTTTTTTCCGTGTCCGGCAACTGATCGCAACCCTCAGTGTTGCCCCCGTACCGGACCAGGGACCGGCAACGGGATTGCAAACCTCGGTGTTGCTCCCGCGCCTC
>NW_007738855.1:8686-11272 GCF_000696425.1 Galeopterus variegatus
TGTACCCTTCGTCCACTGGTGCTGAAAAGGGGGAAATGGCTTGATAATGCAATGCTTTTTAGATCCATGATCTGGTACCACTATCTCTACAGGATCATATCACCCACTACATTCCAGCATGGACTCATGCCCTCGTCAGTTGGTCTTGTTGCTGTGCAATTACTTCGCAAGCTAAGGTTTAGAGAGAGAAGAATCAGCTTAGTTATAATAAAACAATATCCTAAGGGAAGCTGAGAAATGTTATTTCAGGTTCGAAAGAAATACCCAAATAGCCTAGAAAATAATCTTCTAATAAAATAAGTGTAAATTTACAATAAATTAGAAGAAATGACTTTAGAGATTTAGAAAAATTGGAGGTTTTGTTTGTTTGTTTGTTTGTTTTTAATTTAAAAGCACATTGCAAAGGTCCATACTGGTTGGTTAACTTTCTTAGTTAAAGCAAGACATCACTGAAGTCTGCTCACAGACTCAGCTGCAATGTAGTTACTTGCAATTACTTGTTTAATTTCTGTCCTCTTTGGTAGATTATACACATCACGAGGGCAGGGGACACCTCTTTTTGCCTGTTGTATCCTCAACATCAGCAGTGTTCCTGGCAAAGAATCCCTCAATACATTCTTGTTGAATGAATGAATGACTGAAAGTAGATTTACTCAAACTTCTCAGAAACAAGAGGCTTCAGGTAGACAGTAAATAACTCGTTGGGGATCTATTGCTTCCACTAGAAAAACAATTCAAACATCCTCTAACTTTGGAGTGGCAAAGAATAATAAAATGTATTATATCTACATGTGATCCGTTTTGCATTACTTTGGGCAATGAATCTCAATTTTGGCTACATCTTATAATCAACTAAGGAGCTTTTAAAAAGATACAATTGAAACAGAATCTCGGGTGTTTAGACAATTTACATTTGAAAAAAAAAAAGAAACAGAATCTCTGGGGTGGGGCTAAGCATGGCTAATTTTTAAATGTATCTCTAGGGATTCTAATAAGCAGACAATTTTGAGAACACTGGCTGAGGAGCAATCTTTCTAAAACTTGTCTGATCATAAGAATCACCTGAGCTGCTCAGTCCACACCCAACCATAAGTGATCTCAAGGTTTTTAATCTTTGCCAGTTTGGAAGATTAAAAAGTGGTCTGTTTGTTTCAGCAGAGAAACACTAGTTTCTAATTCTTTAAGGCTGTTCTGACTTCAAATTTCACCTTCTAAAGAGTTGCCATTGCTTCTAATTTAGTGCCAACACAAATGTAATTTATTGCAGGAATATTTTCCAGGCTATCCTCAGGCATCTCTTCTTGTCCTGAAATAATACGTCTATGCTTTCATTAGACTATATCTTTATTACTGTGAGTCGATTCTCACTTATCTAAAGTAATTGCAGTGTGTGATTGTCAGGATGAGTTGTTTGGACACTAAGTGCTGTGGGAGTTCAGAGGAGGGGAGAATCGATGTGGATTTTAATGACACGTAGAGCAGGACGTGGTTGGAACTTGATGGATAGAGGGAGGAAAGGGACAAGGCAAGAAAAGAGCAAGGAGTCTACCCTACGAATACAAAATACCCACCGCCTAAATCCACCATTGCTCACTTTCTTCTGATGCTCCTGCCTGGGATACTTCCCTGCTTTGTAAATTCAGTCCTACCCCTTTTTACGCAAACCCCATCTTCGCAAACCCGGTCTTTGACCTGCTCAATCAGAATTGGAAGTGGGGGCTAGGAATCTACATTTTTAACTAGTTCCCCAAGTAATTTTCATAATGAAACACCAACTGAGGGGGATGAATCCTACCTGTACAATTCAAGAGGAAGACAGAATGTCCTTCAAAGAGAACCAAATGCAACAAACCAGCACTTCTATCAAAATAAATCAGATATACCATCTTTCATTTATCAAACTGGAAAAGATTAAAATGCTTTATACCACTCCATGTTGATGATGGAATGAGCTTTTACACACTGCTGGTGGGAATGTGAATTGGTATATTACCAGAGGACAATTCGGCAATTCTTATCAAAAGCCTTAACATTTTTCACACCCTTTGACACAGTAATTCCAATTTTAGAAATTTATCCTAAGGCTGTGGTCTGAACCTTGGCAGTTTATCAGAATCACTTGTGAAGCTTTTATGAACTACAGATTTCTGGGCTCTACTCTCTGGAGATTCTGGGACTGTGGTCTGATAATCTTTTTTTAAAAAATAGTGATATAATTTGGGCTTATTTTTTAAAAAGTTCAAGTAACAGAAAAGTCGAAAATCGAGGAAGGCCCCATCTTCCACTTCCCCCACGATTCCTTGTGGGCAATCACACTAGACATATTGTTCTGTGTTTTTTCACTCAATAACATAAATTGTAGTCATCCTCCCGGTTCCATAGATTCGTATCTATCTCATATTTTAACAGCTCTATAGCATGCATGGAACACAACTCCACAAGCGATTTTGATGCATGAGGTTAAGAACCACAGTCCTAACTAATAACCACAAATATGAATGACTTTTTAACAATAGATTTGTGTAATTCACCCATTTATATTGGTGAAAACTAGAAAAAATAATAAATGTTCAACTTTTTTTTTTT
>NW_007738855.1:11463-40631 GCF_000696425.1 Galeopterus variegatus
TTTTTTTTTTTCCTTTTTGTCTTTTTTCGTGTCCAGCAACGGATCGCAACCCTCAGTGTCGTGCCCGTACCAGACCGGGACCGGCAACGGGATCACAACCCTCGGCATTGCGCCCGCACCTCGCTCAGCCAGTGAGCGGGAACTGGTCTGTATGTGGGATCCGAACCCTCGGCAGGAGCGCCGCCGCGCTCCCAAGCGGCGCACTGTAGCAGTGCGCCACCGGGCTGGCCCTAAATGTTCAACTTTTAAGTGAACAAAAATAATGCTGAAAAAATATTTAATGGCATGGAAAGATATTGACTAAGTAAACATAGTAAGCTTAGGAAGGATCAATCAATCAAAACAATATCAATTTAAAAATAATATTGGCAGGAAATATACTATAATGTTCACAGTGGTTATCAGTTAGAGACAGAATTATAAATGCTTTTTTTTGCTTATCTGTGTTTTCTAAACTTTATTTATTTGTATCACATTTGTAATTAAAAAGTTGTTTAAAATCAATAGGTATGATACTAAGCTGTATTAGCAGAAAGACATAGCCTATAGGAAGTCAGAGAAAAGCCCCCTACATGGCTCAGAATTCATGTGGTTGGATACTCCGTAACTGATGAGAGTATCTGTCTTTGAGAGAAGACCTGAAACTGAAGTTATTTACATGCTTACCAAAAGGGCTTGTATAGAGCATTTTACCAAGAAGTTACATGTATTAATTTTTTAGCAAGACTGGAGGTTAGGACCTATATTTATTTAGCTTTTTAGTAGAGCTAAAAAGAATTATAGACTTGGAAAATTACCAGTACTAAAACTACAGCTCTGTCTTCTAATCCATGGAGAAATTTTTTTTTTTAAAGATGAGATGTCCTTCCATTCACTGATAAGTTCATTCATATACTAAGTGAATGATGGGGAAATGGGTCTAATTTACAGCAAAAGTGACAAAAGGAGGCATTTCCTGATGATCATATTGTTAGGGATTTGGAAACTCTATGAAGTCTGTTCATGAGGTGGTTCGGCTGTGGTTTTAAAAACCAAAGGATGGGATATCTTGGTGTCCTTCTTTGCCTTTTGACTTTTTGCTTGTAGATGAGAATGTGGGGGGAGAGGGGAGATGAGTAGTGTGTTAGATACCAATTATTGCACTTTAAAATATTAATTTAAGATTCATTAGAGATTTTTAATTTCATTGTGCTTATAAAGACCTAATGGAGTAAAAACTGAAAATGAAATGCTCATTTTTAGAGAACTGGTTAAATTATGGTACATCCATAAAATGTGAGTTAACCTAAGCACACTGTAAAATACGGCTGAGATTAAAGACCTGAATAAATAAAGGGAGGTTCATGTTCATGGATTGGAAAACTCAGTATTATTAAGTTATTGACTTTTCCCAAAATGATCTATTGATTCAATGTAATCCCAATGAAAATCCCAGCAGGTTTACTGTGTAAATTTGACAGGCTACGACTAACATTTACATGAAAGTTCCAAGGATCAAGAAAAATCAAGATAATTTTGAAGAAGAACAGGTTTTTGTATTTTTACTACTGTATACCAAGAGTTATTACAAATCCGTAGTAATTAGCTGTAATGTGGTGCAAGAGAGACAAATAGACCATCACGCCAGAGATTGGCATAAACACAAGTCACATGATTCATGACAAAATCACGACTGCATTGCAATGAGGAACAGGTGGTATTCAATAAATGGTTCTGGGTCAAATGGATATCTACACAGAAAAAGTCTACTGTGACCCCTAAATCACACCAGACATAAAAGTCAGTTCCAATGGACCATAGTCCTAAATATGAAAGGTTAAAAAAATAAAGGTTCCAGAAGAAAATCTAGAAGAATGCCTTTATAATCTAGGGCAAACAAAGTTTCTTTTTAAACAAAGCACAGAGCAGTAACCATTAAAAAAAAATTGAAATATTGGACGTTGTTATAATTAAGAACTTTTGTTCATCAAAAGACACAACTGAGAGAAGACTGAAAAGGCAAGGCACAGTGTAGAAGAAGATATTTGCAATACATATACCCAACAAAGGTCTCATTCAGTATATATAAAAAACTATAAGTCAATAAAACAAAGACAAAACAATTTTAAAATGGGCAAAAGCCCTCAACAGGCACTTTAAAAAGAGGATATCAAAATGGCATAAGATTCTCAGCATTATTAATCATCAGGAGAATGCAAGTTATAATGCACACTAAAATGACTAAAGTGAAAAAGGCTGACAATAACATGTGTTGACAAGGAAGTGGAGTGACTGAACTTCTACGCACTTCTGTGGCAGTGTAAATTAGAACAATCCCTGTGGAAAGTCATGTGGCAGCATCCCCTAAATCCAAACATCTGTAATACCCTATGACCTAATAATTCTGCCTCTTGTAATACGCTCAAAAGAAATGAGTGCTTACATCTACTAAAAGACACAAACAAGAATGTTCAGAACAGTTTTATTCACAAAGTGCCCAAACCAAAAATAGTCTGCTTCAACTCACAGAAGAATGAATAAATAAATAAATTGTGGTATACCTATATAATGGAATACTAAGCTGTAAATAAAAATAAAAGAAAAATACAGATATACACAATAATGTGGATATATTTCATAATGTACACTGAAAAAAACTAAACCCAAAAAATCATACTGTGAAATTTCATTCATATGAAATTCAAGGTAACCAGAACAAACCTACAGTGATGTAAGTCAGAATAGGTGTTACCTTTGCAAGTGACGTTGACTGCGAAGAAGTGTGGGAAAGACTTTTGAGTGCAGGAAATCTTCTATGTCTAGATCTGATGGTAGTTATATGGATGTATATTTTAAAACTTTATTGACCTATACAACTGATGGAGTTTGGATGTGTTGTACCCTCCAAAACTCATGTGGAAATTTGATCTCCAATGTGGCAGTGTTGGAAACTGATTGAGTCATGGGGGTGGATCCCTCATGAATGGATTAACGCTCTCCCTGGGGGAGAGGGGATTAATGAGTGAGTTCTCATTTGATTAGTTCCCGTGAGAGCTCGTTGCTTAAAAGGACCCTGGCACCTCCTCTCTCTCTTGCTTCCTCTCTCTTGCATCCTCTCTCTTGCTTCCATTCACTGTATGATCTGCTTGTACCCACTGGCTGCCTGCCACTTTCCGCCATGAGTAGAAGCAGCCTGAGGCCCCGTGCCAGATGCAGCTGTCCCAGAATCATAAGCCAAATAAACCTCTTTCCTTTATAAATTACCCAGTCTCAAGTGTTTGTGTTATAGCAACACAAAACGGACTAAAACAATAATTAAGATTTCTGTACTTTACTGAATGTATATTATGCATCAATAGAACATTTTTTAAAAGTGAGGTACTTTGCTCTAAGTGCATTGTATTAAAGAATGACAATATTAGACCTTGATCTATCTACATCTCTTTCAGTTTGACTGTATAAATTTTTCATGATAGCGGAGAAGAGAAAAGATAGAGGCCCTCCTATGCTCTCCTTTCTAAGTGAGTCACTTGGTCATTGTACGGTTTTGTTATGTGAGGAACTTCAAAATCTTCTGTATTCCTGGATTCCAGAGTCAAAGCTCTTGACTTAGCTCCTGAGGAGTTGGCATAGGTTCAGAAGACCATCTCCCTCTAGGCGAAGGCTAATTCTAGGACATGTGTCTTTGGCTCCCTTTCATGTCAGCCCTTACTCATCTCCAGAGTTAGTGCCTTTTCTCTCAGCTTCCATATGCTTAGTGTGTCCCTCCTCCCTCTGGAAGGTTTCCTCAGCTCTTCCTGTTTCCAGTCCCATCAATCCTTTCTTCTCTCATGTGTACCATACACTTCTTCAAAAAGCCGATTCTTTCCATCCTTAGAAATTGCTGATTTCAGCAAGAAAAATCTTGTAATCTAAAATGCTCTTAAGGAACCTATCTAAACTGCATTGCAATAGTGACATGACATTTTTTCCATTTAGTTAGGAATACTCATTGCAATAAGGCAATATTCATATTTTCAATGTCAGCGTAACTCTTCATTTATTAAACAGGACACCGAGCCCCTGCTTTGTGCTGGGCTCTGTTAAGCACTGGGAATGCAAAGATAGATGCACTGAAGGAGCTCACAGTCTCGTGGAGGAGACAGGCAAACGCATAGACACATCAGTTCCAGTTACTTCCTACAAGACTCCTACTGCACACCACTTAGAATTCATCAAGCTCATCTTGTTATCCCTCCTCCCTCCCCAAACCCAGTCTTCATTATGTGTCAACATCTGTGTAATAACCCAAACTAAAACCCTCAGGCATCTCTTATTTTTCACTCTCATGCATTTCATATCTATTCACTCATTATAGGTCAATTCCTTCATCAAATTATTGCACAACTCCAGCACATATTTTTCATCCCCATTGCCACTGCCTAACTCAGTATCCTATTTCTTTTTCCTTGAACTGCAGCAAATGATGCCCAAACAGGTCTCCACACTTGCAGTCTCACCTCTGCTACTCTGTACTCCACACTGTTGCCATGGAAGTCTCTGATACTGTCTCTGTCCCTATCTCTACCTCTATCTCTGTCTCTCTGTTTCTCACTCTGTCTCTATCTCTGCCTCTCTATATATCTGTCTCTGCCTCTGGAAAGTCCTTTTATTCTTCAGAGAAAGGAATACAAGAATCTAAAGGAGAAGACATGGTGAGTTGATGCACTCGGCTACAGAGAACCAATGAGATATCAATTTTTTCCAACATAAATCCTGACAGATATGAGTTAAGTTATGAAAACTTGGTAAGTTATAAAAGGCAGCAATTTTTTAAAAAGTTTGATATGGTGCTGCTTATTTTCTCATTCCCTTATTTTTCTACTGAGGCAGAGATCGCAGATTAAATGACAGGATATAGAGGGTTTTTGATGTCATAGGCACACATGAGGCTCTTGCTTTTTAGACACCACCACCACAGCTCTTGGCTACCTGTACCGCTTTACAGCTCCCGGTGCCTTAGGAGCCCACCGAGCAGCTGGGTGTATGATCACTGTGTTCTCAGCCAAAGCAGCTAATCAGAGGATTGTGGTAACAGAATACTGGAGATGAGCCATCTGCCGAGTCTTTGGCTCTGGGTGCTCAAGACTGGATGGGAGTGGAGTGATTGGAAGGTAGGGGATAGATGTCAGTCGCAGGCAGTAACTAAGGCCCGGGGGTGGGGGGAGGGGTGCCTGGTGGCTTAATGAGAAAACCAACTTCTTCCCCAAATCATGAACTTGGTGAATTGAAATGGATACATTTGAAGTTATTCATTTGGAACAGTTAAAGGCAGTTGCCCCATGCCTATGAACTAAATTTAGATATCTACTGAGTTTTGATATCTACTTAACCTACAGCAGACAAGGGGTGGGCCTTCCAAGAGAGAAAACCAGCTCTGGATATGTTTTCAATAAAAACATATATTCATGTCTTGCTTTGGCTCAGAAACCTTTGACAGCTCCCCATCACCTAAGTCCAAACTACTTAGAAGGGCATTCGAGGTCCTCATATAAGCTGCTTTCAATGATTAAGTGCTTAGCTTGTTTGGGGGATATGAATTCTCATGTTGTTATGTTCCTTTTCTTTCCCTCTGTACAAGATTCCCTAATCGCTCTCACGTTTTCCTCTCCAGAGACTTCTGAATGATGCCTTTAGAGCCAACCCCAATGTTTCCAACTCTGAAAGTTATGGCTGCAGATACCTCTACCATGGTGCTTAGCACACTACATCATCAATACTATTTGCATTTTGTCTCCATTCTAGATTGCAATCTCTTTAAACATAAGAGTTTTACCTGTGTCCTCTTCATGTCTTCAGCCATCTACACTAGCCTGAATTTAAAATCCACATGATGGAACCAGTATTCATTCAACAAATATCTATGGAGTAGGTACCCAGTGTACCCCTAAACAAATTATATGAGCCCTGCTTTTAAGAAATCCAAACTGTCATTTGGAATAAAAATCATGTTCTACTACACACAAAGTAATTATTGCATAAAAAAGCCCTAGACTCTGGCATAAAATTCACAGAGAATCAAAATTCAGGGAGAGGACAAATCCTGATAGACTGAAGAATTAAATTGTTAAAGAAGATTTAATAGGGAGGAAGAGCAATGGAAGCAGTCTCGGATAAGATAAAGCCTTGGAGGAACTGCACAAAATGATTCATGAATGAAATTGCAGGTGGTTGGGACCTTCAGCTGACCATAGTGGATTCCAGTTTAGTGTGATGTGCACAGGACAAGGAGCTGTGATGCACACCATCCACCTGCTGTTGACCATCCCAAATTATGCAGCAAATAAAATCTGGACAACTAAGTCACATTTCATCTTAAACAGCACAACACACAGGTCTCTAACCCTTTGAAATATGAGTATTGTGATATTGGCATCAGGTGACTATCTCAGAGAAAGACTTTGAGCACGTGTGTTGGGGAATGGGGAAATAACCATGTAGTGATCAACCAATTGGCTGCCACCCACGTGGGGCAAAATGGCATGAAAGATTGAATCCTCAACACAGAGTTCTTTCAGAGTTAACATAATGTGGCTACACGTTTTTTTCAGGTCTCAGGTTGAGGTCATCTCTTTGCTGCTCTTTTTGTGTGGTGTACAGAGGGGAAGGAAGAGGAGTGACCTGAGAAAGCAGCATGAGTTAGAGGACATGATCTGGCAGATTAGGAGCAGCTAAGTATTTAAAGCAACATTTTTTTTTCTCTTGGTATTGCAAAATGTTTTTCCAATCTTCCACTTGTCATTGGATATTCAGAACCAACAACAGGATTTTTACAGACTGGACAAGAAGGAACCCACCTGTGGCTCAATTTTTAAGGAGCCTTCAGCTCTTATGCATTTTTGTTCAAATGCACCCAAAAGACCTCCAAAAAAGAGACCATGGTGGTGCAGAGAGTAGAACATGTGAGGTGTGGGTTACACTTGCATGTGCCCCCTCACACACTGAGATTAAAACTCTCACTAATAGAGTCACTGTCATGGTCTGTGAAAAAATACTCTGTTGGTGGTGGGATTACTAACCACAGAGTTAAAACCAAAACCCCAAATAGAGTTTTCTAATTGATTTTTTTTTCTAGTACCAGACAAGATTGCTGATGTCTGTTTTCCCCTACATCCCTAATACTACCTTTTGAGGAACAGCCATAGATTTTCCTGTAATTCACAAGCCAAAATATAGGGAGTATGAATTCGATAGACTCTAAGCTTCATGACTTCCCCCAGCTATATTCCTAGTGCCAAAAATGTGACTGGTAACCTAGTAAGTACTCATTAAAGATTGTTGACTAAATAATAAAATTTGCTATATGATATTTATTTAAAAAATACTCAGTACAAAATGAGTATGCACACAGAAAATATGCAAACGAAGAGATGGATTTATTTGCCAGTTAGCAAATGAGGAAAAGGAAAATATGCAATGAAATTTCAAGCTGAAAAATAGTAAATGGGCCAAAGAAGGACATTTTATATTGACTTTAAAAAATATTATCTCTATGCTCCTTACAAGATAGTACCAGAATACATAGAGCAAAAACTTTCAGAAGTTCGGGAGAGGTGATAGCTCCACAGTAATAGAAAAAGACTTCAACATGTCACTCTCAAAAATCGATGGAATTTTCTAACAGATCTCCCTGCTTCCTTCTTGGCTCACAAAAGCTCATTTGTCAGGAGAACTTTTTAAAACAGAAATGAGTTTGTTACTCCCCTGCTCAACCCCCTCACCTCCTTGACCTTATCACCTTTTTACTTCACGTTTTAGATGCCTCCTTGTACAAACTACAAATTGTCTTACAACTGGCGAGTTGTGTCCATTTAATGTATATTATTAGAATTTTTTCTGATATCTGATTTTGTGAACTCTATTTTCACTTGTTTTAAGTGGTACATTTGAAATTTCGCCAAGCTTGCTTAACTTCTCCATGGAATTTCCTTTAATAGTTCCTTCTATGAAGGTATCTTTGTAGTAAACTTTCAATTTTGTATAATAATTAGCTGGGTATAGAATTTTAAGTTGACAGATATTGAATTCCAGCTCTGTGAAGAAATTAGCCTACCCTCTTCTCAATTGTTACTGTTTTAAAAGTTCGCTTTCAGTCTCTCTCTCATTTCTTTGTAGGTATATATTTCTCTCTTTACTTCTAGAATCTTTTATTTCTCTCTGGTGTCTTGCAGGTTTTAAAAAATTTTATTGTGCACAGAACCCATATTTATAGAATCTAAAAATGTATGGAAGCCATAATATCATCTCCTACTTACAGTTCTGTTTTATAGTTTTTTGGTGTTTTTTTAATTTTTGGTTTTGTGATTTCCCTTAATTTGTGGTAAGATTCTCCATGCATTTAAAATTCTGTTATAATTTATCTAGCATTTCTACGTATTTTGTAGTGGAATGGTTTTTAAGTTTATCTAGCCAGAAATAGAAGTCAAAACTGGAATTATGGACTATTTAGATATGAATACTACATATTATTACCTCTCAAAAATATAGAATTAAGTGCATTTATAGGAGAAAAAGAGGCTAAAAATAAAGTATTTGAGTAAACTTAGAAAAAGAACAAAAAAGTAAAATGAAGGGATAAGATGGATACACCACCAGATTGGCGTGGGATCTATGACCATAACAAGTGTGGGCAAGGATATGGAGCCAGAACTCAGGCTCTAGTAGGGGAGTGTAAACTGGTATAACCACTTTTGGGAAACAATTTGTCATTATGTAGTACGATTAAAGATGCACATGGTCCATGATTCATCAATTTCACTCCTAGGTATATGAGCCCAGAGAGCTTCTTACACATGTGTACCAAGTGACACACACAAGAATGCTCAAAGCAACGTTGTAGGAAATAGCAAAAGAATACTGGAAATAACTCAAGTGCCCATCAACAATAAAATGGATAGATCGTGATATATTCACATAATGAATACTGGACTATGTAGCAATGAAAATAAACAAACTCCCACTACGCAGGTCTACACGTATGCATCTCAGGAACTGTGAAGAAAGCAAGTTGCTGAAGTATCAATAGAGTGATCTCATCTATGTAAAATTCAGTACCTTGCACAAGTAGATACTATATTGTTTAGGGACACAAACATATGTGGTAAAATCATACCAAAAAGGAAGAGACTGATAAATGCAAATTTTAGATCAGTGGTTACTCTGGGTGGGGAAAGAATGAGGAAAGTTAGAGAGGAACCCATAGGAGATGACAAACATATCCTACCTCTTAATACCTTTCATAGCTTTTTCATTAACTTGAGTGTAATTACTTTTGAGAAAAGATATTTCCTGAGGTGAGGAAACACATACTTGATATTTTAAATAAATTAATATTTAATCAAAGAAACATAGAATTTTATTTCGAAAAGCATACATAATAATATGATTTAATTTTGATCCAAGTATTCCTATGTGAACATTCATTTATTCAAAAATTATTTATTAAGCACCTTCTATGTATCTAGACACACTGTCTAGGCACTGGGGATATAGTAAACAAAATCCTTCCCTTCATGGAAGTTACATTCTAATGGCAAAAAATAAGTAAGTATAGAGGAAGTCAGAGTTTGATAAAAGCTCTGCAGGAAAATAAAGTAAGGTAAGGGATATGGGGTGTTCATGATGTGTGTGTGTGTGTGAGACAGAGAGAGACAGACAGAGACAGAGACAGAGATGAGGGCAGCAGTAGCTATCCCCCCTCCCATCTACATGGACAGAGACAGGAGTGTGAGGTGTTGGAGGTAGTAGTTGCAATCCAGCCTATGTAGATATCCACATATATATGAGCACATGTGAGATAGGAGGTGCTCAGTTCCCCTGGGGTTGGGTTTCAGGCCACTTTCCTGGGTCTCAAACCACTCGCCTAGGGCTCAATCCCCCCACCTCTGAGTCCTGAGCTATGGTGCCTGTAGCACCTATTTCTGGTAACAACACGTGCAGATTGAGACCACAGAGGGTATCTCACTGGCTGAACATGTTCAGTAAAAGAGAGTTTATCCCTTGAATGACCTCCCACTGGAGGTGCTAGATGCTCATTCAAATCCATTTTATTCACGTAATGGAATTTAACCAATGAGCATGCTCTAAAAGAGACCAAGTGAGCATGTGCAAGACTAGGTTACATAACTGGGAACCACCTCCTTAGCTGAATATACATTAGATATCATAAATATGTATTAGATGGTGGAAGTATAAAATTGAACCGTGGAGGAGAGTGGTACTCTGCCTGCACTTCACCTGAGGTGTGTACTTTTTTCTTTTTGTATCAGACTTGCCTTTGGCAGGCTGCTGTTCACTCTAGAGCGAGCCTGCACTTTGTCTGTGAATGTGTGTTTCTTACTTTTGTATTAAACTTGGTGGGGGCCCTGCTCAGTCTCTGGAGCTAGGCTGCACTCTCTCTGTGAAATCTGTATCTCTTGTTCATTACATTATACCTGCCTGTTCTCACTTTCTGCTGTGACTCTGCTCTTCAATTCTTCCCTGCGGTGGAGTCAAGAACCTGGGAAGAGGACAGGGTGGATTGAGGGTGACTGTTGGGCCTCCCTAGACCCTCTTCTCCGGTATCACATGTATAGAGAGATGTCGGGAATGATGCTCATCAAATATTAATATGTTTATTTCTAGGCAGTAGATTTTGAATGATTTCACAGTTTCCTTTTTGCATTTTTTATATTGCTTCAATTTTTTTTTTAAGAGTATGCATCATTTTAATTTTTTTTAAAGTCATTCCATCTGAGGGAAAAAGACAGAGAGGAAGGTGAATAAGGAAAAGAGGTTTGCAAAAGAAAGTCCAAGAACAACAACTCGGCAAACGCGCTCTTAGATATTTACCCAAATGAGCTGAAAACTTATGCCCATACAAAAACCTGCACATGAATGCTAATAGCGGCTTTATTTGTAATTGCCAAAAATAAACAAACTGTGGCACACCCACACAAGGGAATGTCACTCAGTCACAAAAAGAAATGAGCTATCAAGCCACAAAGAGACATAGAGAAACCTTAAATGTATATTGCTACGTGAAAGAAACCAATCTAAAAAGGCTACATCCTGTATGATTCCAACTGCATGACGTTCTGGAAAAGGCAAAGCTATAGAAAGTAAAAAAATCAGTAGTTTCTAGAGGTTCAGTGGGAAGGGAGGGAGGAATGAACTGTTAGAGGACGGGAGATTTTAAGGGCAATGAAACTCTTCAGTATGATATTGTAATGGCAGATACATGACATTATTCATTTATCAGACTCATAGAATTATACAACACAAAGAGTGAGCTGTAATGTAATCTTGGACTTTAAGTTACTAATAATGTTTCAATCTTAGTTCATCAATTGTAACAAATGTATACTACACCAATGCAAGATTTTAATAACAGGGAAAACTGGGGAGAGGGGTGGAGAGGCAGTATATGGAAACTTTCTGTACTTTCTCCTCAATTTTTCTATAAACCTAAAACTGCTCTAAAAAAATAAAGTCTATTAATTAGAAGAAAAAAAAAAAGTCCAAGAACAGGGTAAAATCTGGAGCAGATTTTTTTTTTTTTTTTTTTTTTAGCAAACCCTAACATAGTCCTTACTACCTGCTTTACAAAGGATTCTTTCAATGCTCTTAACATCCCCGTGGGGTAGGCACCAGAGGCCAGAGAGTGTAAATATCTTGCCCAGGGCCTCATAGCAAGTAAGTGGCAGTGGCAGGGTGCAACCCAAGGCCACCCTTGATCCTGGACTCCCCATAGAGGGTCAATCTTAGCTGGTGTTCACTGCTTCCTGCTTTGGAGCTCCTTGTCTATACCCTCAGGGCAGTGGTTTTGTTTTACATGCCTTTTATAACAAGCCATGCCCAATTCTTATTGGAAGGAGGCGTGATATAAATAGTAAGTTAAAAATATTGAAACTGGAGACCTCAGCTGCTCTATAGATAACCATTTACCTTATACCTCCTCAGTTTTCCAGGTACCATGCTGTTCGATCCTTTTTGGTAATCGTTAAAGTGGTTTGTATTTAAAATCCCAGAGGATGAATATATTCACACTAGATAAATGCAGTGTCAATAGTCTTTGATAGAAGGTGTTTCTTTTTTTCTTTTTTGCTGAGGAGGGGGGATCCTGTTTTATCAAAAAGACTTACGTCAAAAAGAAAATTAGTGGGAATCTGATAGGTTTAAAAGGTTTGTTTAGGTATAAAACTATAACTGACAATTTCTTTATTACTATTTTCTACTGTGTTCTTAATTAATAAAAATACCCAATAAACACAGCTTATACATTGAAATATGCAGAAGCACAAGAAAGAACAAGTATTTTTTCAACTCAAACACCTTAATTAACCAAATTGGTCTGAATTCCTAGTTTGTAGTAGAACCATACTGGGTAGTGGAGGGAACGGGGAGGTCATAAAAGGAGGTCAGTCTTTTACCTTCAAAGATCTTGGGACCTGGTTAGGCACACCCCACGCAGATGAAAGGGACACAAAGCGATGCTGGTTACCTTGCCACCAGTAGACTGCAGAGGATGAGAACAAGGGATGTGGTGGAGTTTTCCCTGCAGCACTGACCTACACAGGTTCTGAAGGGATGGATGGGACTGGATTGGAGGAAGAGGGATGGAAAAGCATTCCTGGCCATGGGACCATCAAGGACGAGGCTCAGCGTCATTTGAAAGAGAGCTTGGTGGGTTTGGGAACAAGGAGTAGATCTATTTTTTCTGAGGCAGTGATGTTGAGGAGCTCAGGGAAGTGTGCTGGGAAAGGTCTAAAGAGGCAAGATGCTGGAGAGCCAATGACATAAGCAGAAGAGTTTGTGCTTGAGCTGAACTGTGACAGGGAGTTACTGCAGGTTCTTGAGCAGTGCAGTAATGAGATAGGAGTGATGGTTTAATAAGACCCATCTGATGGGACTGGAAAGAGAGGATCCCCTCGCAATCATCACTCCACCCAGAAGAAAAAGGTCGGCTGTACACTTACCCTTGATCTACACTAAGGAAGACGCTGCTGTTTTCCCTATCAACAAGAAGCATTTATTGAAAGCCTATTTTTTTGCTCCAGTTTTCCTCACAATCCCAAAAAGTAGATAATAATCATCCTCATTGACATTTAAAGATATGGCAGCTCAGAAAGATTAAGTGATTTGCCCAAAGCTAGATTCTGAGGGTCAGAATTTTAACCCAGGTCTTCTTGGTTCCGAAGACCATGGATCATCCATTTTACCCATCTGTGCTTTTCTAGCAAAGTGACCTATAGATCTTTGCTTATAGGCTAGGGATCAGCAAAGTTTCCTATAAAGGGCCAGGTAAATATCATATAGATAATATATTATATATAATATTATATAAATATTAAAATATGGTATATATAAAGTATTATATATACACGCACACACATATATAATATACACACACACATTTTTATTTTAGGCTTTCCAGGCCATACGTTCTCAGTAACAACTTCTTAAATCTGTTATTGTAGTGCAAAAGTAGCCATAGACAATACATAAACCAATGAGCATGACTATGTTCCAACAAAACACAGAAATCTGAATTTCATATCATTTTCATGTGTCACAAATATGATTTTTAAATTTTATTTTATGATTTATTTTATTTTTATTCTTTTTCAACCATTTAAAAATGTAGAAATCATCCTTAGTCACAGGCCATACAAAAGTGGGCAGTAGCCATTTGACTTGTGGGTCACAGTAGGCCAACCTGTTTTAGTTTTATTGATTAGAGCACTAAACTAATAAGGCTAAGGTTAAATGTTTTATCTCCATAGGAGATCGTTTGCTGTATGCTGTGAAAAATTCTGTTTTGTTGCAACATGCAGTTTTCCTACCCCCGGCCAAGTATGTTGCAGGTTTGTGTGAGATCACAGAGCGAAAATGGTTCAGCCCAATCCAAACAACAATAGGAAAAATAATTAATATATATGAGTATGTCCCTCTCACACATGTTAGTAACGTCAAGTACATTTCTATTATAGTCTAGATAAAATGTTCTACACTCATTTGGAAGTTTGGGATTCTAAGAATACATCACTGGGAAATTGGCACAGTGTACTGTTCCTGTTATCTAATACACTGTAACTCAGTAAACATCACAGCAGTCCATGGTCAGAGTTTGTTACATTAGCACCTCTGAGTTTAGTACCATATTCGCCTGCCTTTAATTCTTTAGATCTGATTCACTCACTTCATTCATTTGTACCTTTAATCAATAAACATTACACGTCTCCCGTGTGTCCAGCCTTGTGATAGGCCAGGGAATTCAAAAACTGAATAAATATGAACGCTATTGCCTCGAGGAACCCACAGTTTGGGGGGGAAGGTAAATGACAGTATTGAACAGTGTACTAAATGCCACGGTACAGGTGTGTTCCAGGTACTGCGGGAACACAAATGGATGGGTTTTACCTGAGTGAACCTTTGGAATAGGGGACTAGAGAGTGCTAAGGAGCGCTTTTAAAGGAGGTGAGATTTGAACCCAATCTGGAAAGATTTGTACAACCACTTATGAATGAAAACGGTACATAAGAAACAAAGGCAAGGGAGGGCCGGGTGACAGCCATGAAACGATTGTCTTCTAAATCTCTGTTCCAGTGTTGTCAAATTTGACCATGGCTAGTAAACAAGCCATATGCAAATCACATATTCACACTCCCTGCCACTTAAAGTGTATTTTAGATTCAAAATGTTATGAAAAACAAACATTGGGTGATAAAATAAAATCGAGCAAAAACTTTTTAAATGGTGAGAGAATCAGATTTTTTTCCCTTAAATCTGGTTTGAAAATAATATAAAGGTACATATTTAATTTTTTTTCTTACTGAATTTAAGCCTCATAAGTCAAAATACTTTGAAAAAGTAGAATGCATTCTCACCTGGAGGACTTTCCTAATTCTTTTTAGATTGTGTATCAAAAGCAGATTTTTCTCTTTGGAAACACGACCTAACTGTTCATCCAGTTGTATTAACAAATTTTGAAGAAGAATTGTTGCCATGGTTTCATTGTTAGAGGCCGCCTCCCTAAAAACCAAAAGTGTTATTACACAACAGGAAACAACTTAGTAAAATGTCTACATTTTTACCATACTAATTGTAAAGCGATAAATCTATTCCACAGTGATGTTTTTAAAGGTTTTTTAAAATTAAATTGTACACATAAAAAGATGCTCAACATCACTACTCATTAGGAAATTGCAAATCAAAACCTCAATAAGATGCCACTTCGCACACATTAGGATTGCTATTATAAAAACAAAACAAACAAAAAAAGCACAACAGAAAATAAGTGTTGGCAAGGATATGGAGAAATTGGAACCTTTGTGCATTGCTAGTGGGAATGTAAAATGGTACGGCCGCTGTGGAAACTGTATGGCAGCTAATCAAAATATTAAACATAAAGTTACCATACGATGCAGCAATTCCCCTTCTGGGTATATGTCCAAAAGAAGTGAAAGCAGGGACTTGAACAGATATTTGTACACCCATGTTCATAGCAGCTTTATTCATAATAGTCAAAGGGGCGAAGTAACCCAAGTGTCCATCAATGAACAGGTAAGCAAAATGTGATTATATATATATATGCCCCCCACACACATGTACAATGGAACATTGTTCACCCTTAACAAGTAAGGAAATTATGACACATGCTATAACATGGATGAACCTTGAGACATTATTGCTGAGTGAAAAAAGTCAGACACATAAGGGTAAATATTGTGTATTTTACTTACATAGTGTACCTACAGTAGTCAAATTCATAGAGACAGAAAACAGAATGGTGGTTGTCACAGGCTAGGGTTGGAGGAAGGGGGAGATATTGTGTAACAAGTACAGTCATTCCTTGGTATCCATGGGGGACTTAGTTCTAAGACTTCCCTCAGATTACAAACTCCTTAGATGCTCAAGTCCCTAATATAAAATGGTATAGTACTGTACTTGCATATAACCTACACACATACTCCTATATACTTTGAAACACCTCTAGATTACCTATAATACCTAATACAATGTAAATGCTATATAAATAGCTGTTTTACGCTATTGTGTTTATTTGTACTATTTTTTATAGTCATATATTAAAAAATTTTTTTGAATATTTTTCATATGCAGTTGGTTGAATCTGTAGATATGAAACCCATGAATGTGGAAGGCCAACTGCTTGGGAAGATGAAAAAGTTCTGCAGATGGGTGGTGGTAGTGATCGTGTAACAATGTAAATTTATGCCACTAAACTGTACACCTAAAAAATGGTTAAAATGGTTAATTTCATGATATATATATCTTACCATGATAAGTTAGGTGACTGAAGCAAAAAAAAAAAAAATTAAATGGTACAAGGTGAATAGAACTTTGAAGAATGTGAATTATAGTAGAAAAAATATTTTTTTACATTGAGTCTGTGATAGAGAATTGATATAATCAGAAGATATACTTCTTGGCTTTTTAATACATACAAAATTGTTGGGGTTTTGGCTTACAGAACAAGAAAGCACTAGAACCATTAAGTTTTCATCTACAATGAATGAAACCAGAAAGGACAATAATTCCCCCTTTTTGAGAAGGCTTTCTAAACCCCTGAAGAAGTTCTGCACCTGAAAAAAATGCATCTACTGAGTCAAAAGTGAACCACAGAAAAAATCCACATAGACAGAGCATGAAGCATTTGTGCACCAACTTCTAGGGAAAATATGTTTGATCTTACCAGTCTTGATTCTCAATCCACTGGGCCAGCAGATGTCTAATTTCCATAGGAAAGTTGTCATCATAGAATTGATCTACTTGCTCCAAAAACTTGATTTCTAATTGCTGGACTTGATTCCACTGAGACATGCTATAAAAGAATGGGTAAAATTAGAGTTTTAAAATATTGTTGACTGATAGTTGTGGTACCTGTTTTCTTTGTTTCTTAGAATTCAAACAATGGTGTCCATTAAGTAACTGGAAAAAAATCCTCTTTTTTTTTTTTTAATAGTCACCCAGTTAAAGAAGACAGAAAAGAGAAAATGCTTTCAATCCAAAAATACAGCAATTCCTCCAAGTTTTTCCTAAGTTGTCCCTAATGAAGGGAATAGCTTTTTTCTTCTGCCCCCAAACAACATCCTTCCTTGCTCTAACATAAACTCCTGTTCCGCCTTCTGTGGGAAGCTTTTGCTCCCCGTCCCTAAAGCGCCCCCTGCCCCTGACTGTCGATAGGAATTTGTTTTCTCAACAAGCTCCGTCTCTCTCCCTTGCTCCCTCGACACTATCAGACTTGGAGCAACCTGAAGGCAAATAACACTCTTAACATTTGCTGTACTGTACCTCTTAAGATCCTCTTTAGGCTTCACATGTGAGGAATACCCAATAAAAGCTTCTTTTATATGAAATTGCCCAGTCCTTTTTCTTTATTTCAGATTTGTCTGGCTTCTAGAATCAGCTTTATGTTCCTGACTTCTAGTCTAACTCTGTTTTAGCTTCCTGAAAAATTTCATGTATGAATTTTTACGGGTTCTAGTTCTTTCAGTTCAAAATATTTATGAACTGATACATATTTTTATTTCCCCCTGTGATGATCCACTATGGCTTGGCAAAGCTTTTAAAGTGTACCTTTAATTTGTCTCTGATGTGCATCTGACAGTGGTTAAACCCTCAAGTTACTTAAGGAGGAAGAAACCACACTTGATACATATTTGGCAGCCTGTCATAAAACAAAAGTATGTTTTTCCTCCACATGACCTCACTCTGGCCAATTTAGAAGCTTTAGACATATTTCCTAACTCAGGAAAATTCATATGATGTTGTGTCCTTGAAATCATAGTATTTTACTTATACCAAAGTCAAAATTTTTATTGTTTTGTCAGCAATTATAGGTCAAAGGGAAAAAAAAAAAAACCCTTTTACATGATTATTCACCTTAGTATTTCAACTTATCTTGTAGGTAGGTTTGTTTCCTTTTGCCTGTAGAACATCATAATAATGAATTTCAAATACATATTCTTCAGATTTCAAATAGAACCATTTTTGAGCATCTTTTCCCTGAGCTCCCAGTAAATATCTAAAATGTATAGAAAGACAATTTTTGCCAACGTTTTGCTAAAGAGAAAGCAAGTGGGGGAAAAATAATGTTTAATTTGCATAGTACTTTACATTTATGAAGACCTTTACACATTGCCATTCTAGGCATATTGTAAGTGCCCAATAAATGCTTGTTAAATGAAGAGTGAGTAGCACTCTTGATATTGTTATGAAAAGGGTAGGTGGATAGTAAGCTTTACTCCAACCTTAAAAATGAAAAAAACCTGAAGACCAAATGGTGAAATGACTCCTGCCGTAGATGCACAGTTCCTAAGGACAGACCTGAGGTCTCCTCATCCAAACCCTGTTGTCTTTCCAGACGCTGGATGTGTATATATTCCACACAAAACTAGAACATTTGTCCTCAAGCTACTATAAACATTGTCCTGCTATATCTCGATCAGTTTATTCTAGTTAATGACAACAGAGAACACGAGCTGAAAAAAGCATTACAATTTTAATTACCGCTATTGTTAACCCCTTGCTATGATTTGCATGCAAATCTGTTTTCTAAGAATTAATCTGTGTTAAAGTTAGATCACTTCTAAGACCTGAGCTTTCCTTCCAGAGAGCTGAACTCAAGGCTGAAAAGGGGAAGAAGAAACCGTATACAGTCCCAGGACATTCTTCCCTATTACAGCCTCTGGAAACGCCTTCAGACATCCTTCAGTACGTTTCTATGCTTTTACTCTCTAAGGGCTAATTCTCCTATCCCAAGAAAACTGTGAACATCCCTTCTGAAAACTGAATGCCTGGCTGTGCCCTTTGCATGCCTGGCCCTAGAAGATTCTCTAAACGGATATTTAGTGGCGCCACATTGGCTCTGAGACCCGTAGCTTGCAAAGGAAACGACCTGCCCTCCAATATCACTCGCACTCATCAAAGCCACAAGCACTGGCGACCCGAGCTGCGGGCTGCTTTCCGAAACCCAGGCAGGCCAGTCTCACGCCAGCCATCACAGCTCCGGGGAAGCCGCCCGAGAAAGTGACGAGGGGCTCACTGCCAGCGCGGCGAGAGGACACGCCTCCGCGCAGCCACGCTCTCCCGCCACCGCCCCGGCACTCCCGGGGGCGCCGGGGTTCCCGGGCCCTCGGGGCACAGGCTCCTCCGAGGGACCTGCGCCGGAGCGCACCTGCGAGTCCTGCAGTCGGCCACTTGTTAGAATCGCCCCTGCTTAGGTTAAAACACAGCCGTCTGCGGAAATAAGCATTTCCCCCTCGGGAGAGGTGTGGTCTGCCCTACTCACCTGGCTCCTCTCAGCCCAGGTCTCAGGGAGTGCTCAAGTCCCAAGTCAGAATCGCCCTTCACAGACCCCAGGACGGAGCCGATGACGACACCGTCAGTAGGGGATTTGCATTTCTCCTCCCACTTGAGGCTTTCCTGTGCGTCAGTGTTTGAGTCTCTGGGACTTTACTTGGGTCGTTTCCCACCCACTCTCTATTCTAGAAATGCTAAAAAGCAGAAACGGGGAGGCTGAAGCCCCTCTGCAGAGCGCCCTCTTCTCTTTTAACCCTCCCAGCCCCTCCTGCACCTGCAGGTGGCCCGAGGACGGCAGAAGACGGTGGGTGGGCGGTGGAGGGAGGGCGCCCTCATTGTACACACTGTCATTTTCTTCAGTGGTTTCCCCAGACAACCCAAGATCTCTGCTCATTTACTTACCTGGAGCTAAATTCCTTGGCTCCCTGTCTTCCTAGTGTCAGACTCCACTCACCCTGGTGAGCCAGCATCTGGCATGGAAGGGGTGGGAAGGATCAAAATGCCAAACTCATTGACCTCACTGTGATCCAGTTACCTGGGGCCAACTCTTGTGTAGGCCACCAGCGCCTGCCCTTACTCTGAAAAGCTCTGCACCTGGTAGCCATGGTGTGTTCTCTTCCCTTTGTGACATGGGCCTATTCTAGAATCACAGAGCTAGAGGGAGCCTTGGTCCCATCTCATTCTAAATCCTCTTTCATATCTCAAGAGACTGAGGCCCAGAGAGGTGACCAAAGTTACTCACTGAGCCCAGATAAGAGCTCAGTTGTCTCCACTCCCCCCTCAGTGGTCTTTGATCTCATCTCCTTGGAGCTAGATGTTAACCCCTTGGAACCTAGTAAGAGTTCTAGAAATGTTCAGTAAGATAAAGAAAGACAGATGGACTGAAAGGTAGAAAGCATGACTCATGGTGATTCCACACATGCCTAGAGCAATAAGTATAGCAAGATAAAAGGCTTGCACCACCACTTGCCTGACCCACCATCTCACAAGTACGCCCTCTGGAGTCTCCTCCTCTCCCAGGTGACATTGTGATCCTGTGCTTACATTTATCATCCTTCCCTATCTTCTCCCCACACCCAAATAAATTAATCACCCCGAAGTCACTCTTTCTATATTACTGTGATTTACTGGTCAGGCAGGCCTGGTCCTGGCAGTTTGCCCACTAGGCAGTTTCCAGAAGCTGCTCTGTCACCCCATGAAGAAAGTGTGCCTAATTCAGGCTACTCCATACACTACTAGGCAAAGTCTGGTTTTCTTTTGGGGAAGCAGTCATGGCCTATAGGAAAAAGTCCAAATTCTTGGCACTCAAAGTTCTGTATAGTTTTGCCCCAACCTATCCAAGAAGGTTTTCCCCACTACAGGAGCCCACAAAACGACCCAGACCAGTCTCCTCTGCTGCCTAGATGACCTCTCATACTGTACTGTTGATGCTGCCTTGGCCTGGAATTTCCTCCCCCAACTTGTCTACTTATTGAAATCCTATAGTTCTCGATGAAGACTTCACTGATGACCCAAATCTATAGCAACTTTTCCTGCTCTGAATTCTTTTCACAATTTCTGTCTAAACCAGGGCTGTCCATGAGAAATAAAACGCAAGCCATAAATGTAATTTAAAATGTTCTAATAGCCACGTGAAAAAAAGAGCAGGTGAAATGAATTTTAATATTATAAATACAACATATACAGAATATTAACATTTTAGTATATAACCAGTATAAAATTATTAATGAGATACTTTGTATTTCTTATTTCACACTAAATCTCTGAAGTCTGGTATGTATTTAGCACTTACGAGGCATCTCAATTAGGACTAGCCACTTTTCAAGTGCTGAATAGCCACATGTGGCTAGTGGTACCATATTGGACAGTGCAGGTTTAGACCACTCATTTAGCACTTTTCATTTCCTGCCTTAGTGTTAGTCATGCTGGCATGCCCTTGTCATCATAATATTCAACTGTTGAATGCCTGTTGTACAAAGCAGAGGGTTTGTTCTCTTCCTCTTTTTTAGGGCCTCACTTTGGGACTCTCCCAGCTGTTCTCATACTCTTTAGTCTCAGGACACCTTTATACTCCTAAAAATTGTTGACAACCCTAAAGAATTTTTTGTGTATTACTGTTCTGCATGAAATTTTTATTTACTGCATTAAAACTTAAACCTGAGAAAAAATTAAAATATTTATTCACTTAAAATTACAGTAATAAGCCCATCATGTGTTAAAATAAACATGTTTTATGAAAAACAAGTACATCTTCCAGTACAAAAAATTAATGAGAAGAGTGGCATTAATTTACATTTAAAGAAAAGTCTTTAATGTCTGGCTTGAGAGAAGATAGCTGGATTCTCATACTTCTGCATTTAATCTATTGCAAAATATTATTTTGGTTCGACTATTTGAAGAAAATCTGGACTCATACAGCTATGTAGCTGGAAAAGAGGAGTATTATAATGGCCTTTTCAGATAATACTGTTATTAGTCTTTGATACCAGACCAGAACTCAACAAGTGGTAGTTTCTCAAGGGCTAGTTGCATCGTGAAATCTGAAACTTTACCAATAAACTTTATGTATACTGTTACATTAAAATTCATTGATGTATCTTTTATTTTGAATAGAGCTTTTACCCACACATGATTTTGTAATATCACACAGTGGTTATTTAGAAAATATTAGTCCACCGAATTACGCAGACTTTCTAAATGCTAACACATTTCATCAGACAATATCAAAAATTCACATCACGGGCCGGCCCGGTGGCGCACTGGAAAGTGTGCTGCTTGGGAGCGTAGTGGCACTCCCGCCGAGGGTTTGGATCCCATGTGGAGACTGGTTCCTGCTCACTGGCTGAGCGTGGTGCGGGCGTGACACCGAGGGTTGCGATCCCGTTGCCGGTCAGTAAAAAAAAAGACAAAAAGGAAAAAAAAAAATTCACATCAGGTACTATCACCACTGGCCGCATCAGAAAAGCATTATAAGTATTGAGAAGCTGTGAAGCTCATGGTGATTGACACAAGTTCTCCCAATTCTAATTTTTGCTTGAATGCTCCAATTTTATTATCGGCAAAGATATTGCCAGTTGTTTTCCTCGAATTGACAGTCTCACTTTGGCAACTCAGTCAATCACACAAGTGCTCTTCTGTGGGAGGACCATCATACTTTAATATGAGTACTTCCCATTATGTCAAACAGAATATTTAAAAGACATGTACTTAAGGTCTGAGATTTAATAAAATTAATAATTTCAGCTGCTTCATCATGAAATTTCCTGAGTCAAATGGCATTTTAAAAATTTTATTTTAAGTGTGTGGTGGTGAAGAATACAATGACTACTGGTATAATTTGGCACTGTCTTGCTTCATGGCAATGCACCAACAGTTTCACTCACCATTGCTTTGATACCATTGGTGCAGATGTCAACAGACTAAAAAGGCAAAACTATATTTGTGTTATTACAAGAATTCTTTAACCTTGCAGACCCCCTGAAAAGATCTTGAGAACTACCCCAGGGATCTACAGATAACACTTAGAGAACCTCTGCTCTATTTGCCACATCCTATCCGCTGTAAACAGTTTACCCAGAGGTGTATAGCACGAGGGAATCTCCACCCAAATGAACACCTTTCTTGGTTAAAGTGTGTGCCTTGAACCTCTGTCTCCTTTCCTATGTCATGAACTGAGCCAGACATCTAACAAAGGACATCTCTATGTCCACTTTGCTTCTCTTTCTTAGCATCGAGTCTCAATAGCCGGGCCCTCAGTTTCTCAGCCCTAACACAGGCCCTGCTCTCACTAGTCCCTCAGAGCCAAACAAAGAAAAAGAAGAAAAATCCAAAGTGAAATAGACAAATGTTAAAATGAAATTCCTGTGAAGTTTCTCAAGTCAAAGCCCCCACAGATTCCTCTTTCCCCTATAAAATGTCCCCCATCTGTCCTGGTTATGAGCCCTTCACCTCATGTTTTGTTGCCTCATCTTAAGAGGGGAATCCCAGATTAGAGCCTTTCAAAAAAGTAGATTCTAGTTCTGGTGTGCCAATTTCTAGCAGTGAAAATTCGGATAAGTTACCTGATCTCACTGAGCCCCATACTCCCTGTCTATAAAAATGGGGCTATTATATCCCACATGAAATTGCTGGGAAGATTCAAAGATTTGATGTAAGAGATGAGATCGTGGAAAATGCCTAATCAGTAGCAGCTGTTAGTAACAGAATAACAATCTAGTTGTGTGAGGAACATTGAAGGTCACTAGGTTAACCCTCCGCTTTCCCTTCTCCCCTCGTACATACAGATGACACAGGGAGATAAACAGGTAGGCATGTTTACACCTGTTAACAGGAGACAGAGTGGATTCAGAGTCATTTCTTCTGACTGTGCTTTTCCCACTATGCCAAGTAAAGCTGCTTATGCTGGAGGCAGAGAGGAAGAGAGGGGACTACACTCTTGCTGCTATAAGAAAAGGAAGTCAGCTCCACCTTCTCCCAATTCTAGTACAAAGAATATAAACATTTCTTTGTTTTCACTTTTGTGGTAGAACCTTACTTCTCCCTTTCCAGCTTCCTCGCTTAGTGTCCCAAGGAAGCTGGGGTGAGTTGGAGTTGGGTGCTGGACAGACAGAATGGGGGGTACACACAGAAAGATATGTTGAAATCTGTGGGAGCATATGCTAGTGCCACATGAGTGGTACAGCAAGGACTATTGGGACAGGACAGCCTGGTGTGGGTCTTACTGGCTCATCGTGTGTGGGTCTCTCAAGTGTCATCAGAACAGGGACAATATCTTGTACCAAGGGTTTAGTAAGCTTCTTAAGGTAGCTGTCTTAACGTTCTGTTCCAAATAACTGTACTCCCTCTACTGACACCTCAGAAACATTGCAATTTACAAATCACAGCCTTGGTTCAAGTAATAGTAGCACTCAATTGGCTCTCACTACACGCCAGACATGCTGCTGAGAACTTCATATGCATTGTTTTACTTAATCCTCACAGCACTCTGTAATAATAATATCATTATTATCTCCGATTGGCAAAGATAAGGAGACGGAGGCTTAGTGAGGTTTAGAGAGTCTAATCAGATTCAGGATTCAAACTCAGGACTGTCTGACCCCAGTAACAACACTCTCTACTATTCTGTGATACAAAAAATCTTATCTGCTCTCATGAGAAAAGCAATAAATTGCTCAGAGATCTATAGAAGAAGTAAGTTTAATGATTTAAACATAAATCCCAAAATAGTCTCATTGCATAGTGTATTGGTTAGAGATGATGCATATACCCTGATTCTCCAGCTTTCCCGTGGGCACACGGACAGTTAGCCATGCATTTAAAAGTCCCCAACATTTAGAGTTCCAAAACATTTAGCAAGTTACCCGGTTTTATAGCATCTGTTTGTACTGTTCCACAAGGTGACTGTTTCTGCTGCACCACAAACTAGAAAATGAGGTTTGACAGTAGGTTATGATATTTGAATTTAAACTGTTCCCCTCCAAAATTCTGCTGGTTGATGAGAAAGCCCTTAACCACCTAAATGTATTTTATGATGTTGTTCATATGCTGGTGTCTCTCAGAACTGAATATTCAGAGGGTCAGGACTAAATGCTATTTTTCTTCATGTTCCAGCATCCAGCTCAGTGCCTGACATACAGCAGATATTTAAGAAGTGTTTACTGAAGAGATGGACGTGCTGATGAAGAGCTCTGTTGCCAGAGTCTGTCTTCCCTGGGAAGGTCTTTCTTGTGACTTGCCTTGTCTGGGCCCTTCATCCCCCCAAGGCTGTCACTACCCTTGATAATTATAAGAATATCTTACATTTATAAGTTTCTAAATAGTTACACAAAGTTGATAGAATGATTAAATGTACATCAACTGTATCCAAACATCAAGTTGAGGAAAGTAGAGGAGATTCCAATCTCTCTCTCAGATATTTTAGGGAGAAAACTATCTTTGCTTAGGAAAATACCTTGGTTAAGCAGCTTGGAATGGTAGGAAAAAGTGAAAAAGACAGCTAAAGAACTCCATTTAAAGATATAAATAGAAATTTGCAGAATGGACCAGATAGGAGAGAAAAGGAGAAAGGAAGGGAAAGAGGAAAATACAAAAGGAGTTGGAGAGGAGGAGATAAGAGGAGACAGAGAGAAAAACATGGTACAAAACTTGCAATAAAAGTGGGGTCAGTGAAAAATTTCTTGTGGAGAAGTCAAGGAACCCATGTCTAATGATCCATATCAGGTTATTTTTTTCTACATTATATACCCCCTCCATCTCCCCGGTTTCATGAATGATCAGTATGGTTTTTGTTATGGTGGTATGGAAGGAAATAAAAGGAAAGAACATTAAAAAGAAATGTGGTATATCTTGTCACTTATTTAGGTGTTTTTTAAATTTCTTTCATCAGTGTTTTGTATACAAATCCTACACATATTTTGTACATATTTCCAGATTTAATTTGCTATTATTTTAAAAGAATTTTGGCATTTATTTTCATGGGAGATATTGGCCTGTAATCTTCTTTTCTGGTAATGCCTGTTATTGACTTTGTCATTGGGGTAATAATGCTGGTCTCAGAATAAGTTGGGAAGTATTTCCTCTTCTTCAATTTTCTGGAAGAGATTGTGTAGATTCACTATTATTTCTTCCTTAAATATTTGAAAGAACTCACCAGTGAAATCATTTCTGCCCAGACTTTTCTTAATGGGAAATTTTAAAAGTAAAAATTCAATTTCTTTATTAGATATAAGACTATTTAGGTTACCTATTTTCTTTTGAGTAAACTTAGATAATTTATGTCTTTCAAAGAATTTAACCATTTATCTAAGCTGTTGTTATAGGCATAAAGTTGTTAACAGTATTCCCTTTTTATTCTTTTAATGTCTGTAAAATCTGTGATAATGTCACCTCTTTCAGTTCTGATATTGGTGATTTGTGTCTTTTCTCTTTTTTCTCAGGACAGTATGGTTAGAAATTTATCAATTGTATTGATTTTCTCCAAGAACAAACTTTTGGTTTTATTAATTTTCTGTATTATTTTTCTCTCTTCTATTTCATTGATTTCTGCTCTTGCCTTTATTTCCTTTCTTCTGTTTCCTTTTGTTTCAATTTGCTTTCCTTTCTCATGTTTCTTAAGATGGAGGCTTAGGTCATTGATTGGAACTTTTCTTCTTTCCTAATATAAATGTGTATATATTTCCCCTTTTCCACTGCGTTAAGCTACAACCCACAAATTTTGATATATTTTATTTTAATTTTCATTCACACTGTTCCAAATACTTTCTAATTTCCCTTGTGATTCCTTCTTTGACTTGTGGGGTTTGGGGTTTTTTTTGAAGTGTATTATTATTTAATTCCTAAGTGTTTGGGGATTTTCTAGATATTTTTCTCATCCATTTTTAACTCAAATCCATCGTGATTACATAATATACTTTTTATTATTTGAATTATTTCAAATTTATTGAGTCTTATTTTATGGCACAGAAAATGGTCTATCTTGGCCAATATTTAGGATGCACTTAAAAGAATGTGTTCTCTGCTGATGTTGGGTGGAGTGTTCTATCAATATCAATTAGGTCAAGTTGGTCGATAGTATTGTTTAAGTCTTCCTGATTTACTGTCTACTTATTCAACCAGTTATCAGAGGAATATTGAAATCCTTAGCAATAATTCTGGATTTGTCTATTTCTCCTTCCAGTTCTGTCACTTTTTGTCACTTCTTGTTTCATGTATGTTGAAGCTCTTCTATTAGATATATAAACATTTAGGATTGTTTGCTCCTCTTGATGATTTCCCCCTTTATCATTATGAAATGACTCTAAACATCCCTGATAATGTTTTTTTTTACCTTTATGTCTACTCTGTCTTATATTTATATAGCCACTACAGCTTTCTTTGATTAGATTCATTTTTTGAACCTTTTACTTATTTTTTTTTATTTTTTAAGTGAGTTTCTTGTAGGTAGTATATAATTGAGTCTTGCTTTTTTAAATCCAATTTGACCATTTCTGCCTTCTCTATATCTTTTGAGCTTTCTCCACTCTAGCTATTGAGAATTTAAAGTATGCCCAGCCTTGTGTGAACTCCAGAAATTGTTCCATTTACTCCTTTCTAGTGGTTCCCACCACCTCCCATCTTTGGGTAGTTCCTTCACACACATGTGCACAGTACTCAGCTGAAGAATCAAGAGTAGGCCTCTGCAGTCTCCTTTCTGGTACTCTGCCTCGGGAATTCTAGCCAGCTTGCCCCCCTCCCGCCCCAAACTCTCAACTCTGTCTCCTCACCTCTGGGAGATTGCCAGGCTCTGAGTTCCATCTTTCTGTGCTGAAGCTTGGAAACTTTCTCCAGAAAGTAAGCTGGGGTAATCATACAGACTGCCTCGTTTGTTGACCTTCTCTCAGGGATCATTCTCTTGCACTACCTCTTGCCGATGTCTGAAAACCATTGTTTCACGGGTTTTTGTTTGTTTGTTTGTTTGTTTGTTTAGTTCTGTAAGATGAGAGGGTAACTCCACCCCTGGAAGGGATGCCAGATTTAGCAAAACAAAACAAAATAAAACAAGGCTACCAGTTAAATTTGAATGTCAGAACAACAATGAGTAATTTTTTAGTATGTGTATGACCCATATCTATAGTATAAGTATGTCTGAAATTCAAACTTAAGTGGGCTTCCTGGATTTTATCTGGCAACCCTAATCCCTGTTAATTCATTATATCCAAAAGCAGAAGTCTCCAGAGACTGTTATAGGTGCTGGAGCTATATACTTGTTCTGAAATCCATTCAATTCAGTATGAAATATTTGCTGGGCTCCTACCTTATGCTCATCGCAATGAGAATGATTTGGGGTTGATGTCAGAGAAGACAAAATAAGCATACGAAACTAATAAGTGCTCAGTTGCACAACAATGCTGAGCATAAATGCCACAGGAATTCAGAAGCATGACCAAAATGAGCTGAAGTAGTCAGAAAAAACTGGGAGGTAAGGTTAACAACAGCAACAAAAAAAGTGAAGGAGGAAAGAACTGTATGCGGGTAGGGGTAAGGACACTAAGGTAGGACTGATTGGCATCCTTCTAGACAGTGGGAAAAATAACCCAAGCAAATGTGCTATGGAGAGTCATTAGAAGCAAGGTTAGTTGGTACCAGGGTCTCTGAGAATAGTTGTTTAGCTTGTCCACTGTGCAAGGGTGACTGGTTGAGAGGGATGAGTGAGGGTGGAAATCCAAACTGTGCTTCAACTCCCAAGATATGAGCCCTGGTGCATGGCTACATCTAATAGAAGGAAGCATTTTTTTCTAATGCTAAGGTGCCTTGTGGCACATCTGAGGTCCTGGGTAGGAGCTTCAGGATCTGCCTTCTGAGTAATCACCATCTGATTACTTCTGTAACTCTGACCCAGATTCTTCAGTACTAGAGTCATTACAGAGAGAGGCGGGTGGACATGTCAAGAAGGTACAGCATATCTGAGCCATGGGAATTTCCGTACTGGGCTATCATGGAAAAGAGAGTGAGGACAGGATGAAATTTGGTTTTATGTTTGGAAGGGAGCAAAGTAGGTGAAGTGAGATGGAGCTGATAGGGCTTCAGATGAGTAGTTTGATAAAACTCCTCCAAAGCTCCACACCAGCACCCATGGTCTGAATATGAACAGAAAGTCATCCAAAGAGGAGTGGCCTGTACATCAAGTGCTGTGAACTCAAGGGCCTCCTGGGGCAGGCAGATAATGGGGCCTCTGGGGACTCTTTCCACAATTACAACCTATGCGTTTTTAAAGAAAAATCACCTGAATTTCAATTGCTAGCGTAATTCAAATAATTTACACACACACACACACACACGCACACACACACACGCGACAAAACACAGTGTAG
>NW_007738856.1:0-582 GCF_000696425.1 Galeopterus variegatus
GGCTGAATTCAGCGTGCAGTGGGGGCCATCGCAGCTTTTAGAGCAGGGGGATCCCTGACATGGATTTAGTGGGAAAAGGATGCTATTTAGAGCCAGGCAGATCCTGGCTAGAATCCCGGCTCCATCTTTTTAGCTGTGTGCACTTGGTCAGCTGCTCTCTGAGCCCCAGCTGCACGTCTGCATTTGAAAGAAATGGTGCCTGCCCTGCGGCCTAGTTTGGAGGACCCAGCTCATCCTCGTATACAGAGTGTCCATGGGGGCCTGGCAGGTGGGCGGCCCANGTATATTTCAAAATAGCTAGAAGAGAGGATTTTGAGTGTTCTCACCACAAAGAAATGATAAATGTCTGAGGTGATGGATTTTCTAATTACCCTGATTTGATCATTACACAATGTGTGCCTGTATGGAAGCATCACATTGTACCCCATAGATGTGTACAATTATTACCTGTCAATTAAAAATAAAATAAAACTTTAGAAAAAGAATCTGAAGCAAGGGAGAATGAGGTAAGTGCTGTGGAAGAGTAAGAGTTTGTGAGCGTGTTGATGAGGGGGCAGGACTTTGAAAGGGACACTGCGGGGA
>NW_007738856.1:1909-3938 GCF_000696425.1 Galeopterus variegatus
GAGAGACAAGGAAGAAGGGACAGAACCTGAAGCCCAACGGGAGGTGGCTGGAGGGAGAGGGGCTGGAGTGAGATGTGACCAGAGGGGCTCTGGGCTGCCTATCCAGCCCAGGAATGTAGAAGCTGCGGTGCCCTGGGCCTGGGGCCATCCTTCCACGGAGTCGAGCTTTTTCTTTCAAGCCACAGCAAATTCAAGGAGTCCCTATCTTTACACAAGTTCCTGAGGTCTGATGCCAGATTGACAACCTGAGGTGGCAAAGGGTTTACCTTTTCCTTGGTGCTCAAACCACACAGTATCACTTGGCTTCCTCCTCACAGCCAGGTTGGCCAAGAAAACCACCCTTTGTTTCACTTTGGATGGAAAGCACTGCCGTGCAGCTCCTGACAGTCACTTTACCTGGGCCCCAAGCTTCATCTCGGCTGGCAGTGACAGTGGGGTGGAGCTGGCAAGACAGTCCTCTGCAGGTGTATTTTCCACATTGGGACAGTAGTCCTGAGCTTCAGCTTCAAATGCTTTCATCTCTGACAGCATTATTTACATCCATGCTAGAAAAACAGAATTAGGGAACAAAATTAACTCATGATTGCTGAACTGTGATGAGATTGATGCTTTTAAGCATTTCCCCTAGGGAAACCAAACAGGAATCTACCAAGTGAGAAGTGTATCACAAGGGAAAACAATTAAACATTAAAACTAGGCTAATTAATCTGATAAAAGGAGAATTGTTTTAATTATCGATGTATTGTCTTAATTAAATTGTATGGTTTCCCAGGATAGCAGAACTCTGGGGTCTCACAAGGGGACTTCAGGTGTCCCTGTGAAGGGAAGGCCATGATGAAAAGGCTCAATGAAATCTGTGCTTCTGAACCCCGAATCCATGTCAGCATGACCTGTAGATGCTCTGTATCTTCACCAGCAGATGTCACTGTTTACACATAAAATGGAAACCACCCAAACTTTTTTTTTATTATTCTAAACAAGACAAGCCTGTCCATATTTTTTCATAAAGTTTTGGCCTCGAAAAGAATGATATTGTTAATCACTTTAAAGAAGAGCTGTATGTGTATAGGGAGCCAGTATATGAGAGACACGCACATTTCATACATTTCAGCTGTACAATGAAATTCCATTCAAAAAAGAATTGCTAAACACCTACTATTTGCCTGAAACCAGCTCACATAATTGGAAGCATCCAAACACAGCTGAAGTGCTGTCCTCTGCGGGTCGTAAAACCTCTTTTGGAGAGATGACTTAAATAATAAAGCAATTTAATAAAGCAATTTAAAACATTGGAAGTTAAGTACTGAAACAAAAAATGAGTGTCCTATTGTTTCAGGAAGACGGGGGCAGCGGGGGCCAGAGCAGGTGTAAGGCTTCAGGCAAGGGGTTCCTGAGATAAGCAGGGTGGATTCTCGTGGTGGGCCATGGAAAGGTACCATGGGGTTTTATTTGCTGAGAGAGTAAAAAGAAAACAAATTACTTTTGGAGGATTCATTTGGTGGAGTTGTGAAATGGAAAAGTGAAGTGGAGGGGTGGTGTTATTACAAAATCCAGGAGTGAAAACAGAAACCTCTGCACTGGCAACGAGAAATAAGACCAGACCCAGAGGACATAAGAAAGGATGAACAGGCCACCAGGCCTGCTTATTGACAGGTGCAGTCGCTATGTCTTCTTGTCCTCTCTGTCCAAAATCAAGACACAAGGGTTGGCACAATGGTCAGACAGTAAAACAGAGGGTTTGAAATCAGGGCTGTTCCCAGAACCTCTAGGCCATATGAATTCTCCAAGTGAGCCTTGACCCACATGACCTTGGGAGATATCAATGGTGCTGCCACTTATGCTAATTATCCTGATTTGATCACCATATATTGTACACAGGTATTGATATTCAAATCTGTGCCCCACAAATATGTATAATCAATTATGTTTCAATAAAAAAACTGTCAATAAAAATCATGTTGCCGCTATTAGAAACTGAAAACCTGGGGTGGGAGGTCAGCTGGACGGGAAGATGTTAACTCTGGTGTGA
>NW_007738856.1:4684-8513 GCF_000696425.1 Galeopterus variegatus
ATGCCTATTCAGCTCCTATGCCCATTTTTCAATCGAGTTACTTGTTTTTTTACTGTTAAGTTGTTTGAGTTCCTTATATGTTCTGGATATTAATCCTTTGTCAGATACATAGTTTGCAAATATTTTCTCCTATTTTGTAGGTTGTCTTTTTGCTTTGTTAACTGTTTCTTTTGCTATGCAGAAGCTTTTTCAATATAATTCCATTTGTTAATTTTTTTCTTTTGTTGCCTGTGCTTTTGGGGTCTTGTTTATAAAGTCTTTGCCCAGTCCTACTTCCTGAAGTGTTTCCCCTATGTTTCCTTTTAGTAGTTTTATAGTTCCAGGTCTTATGTATAAGTCATTAATCCATTTTGAGTTGGTTTTGGTATATGGGGAGAGGTATAGATCTAGTTTTATTCTTCTGCACATGCATGTCCAGTTTTCCCAGTGCCACTTATTGAAGAGACAGTCTTTTCCCCAATGTATGTTCCTGTTGTCCTTGTCAAATATTAGTTGGCTGTGAGTACATGGGAGGATTTAGGGTTCTTCATTCTCTTCCATTGGTCTGAGTGTCTGTTTTTATGCCAGTACCATGCAGTTTTGGTTACTATAGCATTGTAGTATAATTGGAAGTCAGGTAGTGTAATGCCTCTGGCTTTATTTCTTTTGCTCAGGATTGCCTTGGCTATTCAGTCTTTTGTTGTTCCTTACTAAAGTTAGAATTTTTTTTTCTCTTTCTGTGAAGAATGTCATTGGTATTTTGATGAAGATTGCATTGAATCTGTAGATCACTTTGGGCTATTGTAATTGGGCTTGCTTTCTTGATTTCTCTTTCTTCTAGTTTGTTATTGGCATATATCTATGATGAACATAGATGTAAAAATCTTCAACAAAATATTAGCAATCAGAATACAGCAACACATCAAAAAAAGTATGCACCATGATCAAGTGGGATTCTCCCCAGGGATATAAGAATGGTTCAACAAACACAAGTGAATAAATGTGATACACCTTATCAACAAAATCAAGGACAAAAACCATATGATTAACTCAATAGACACAGAAAAAACATTTCACAAAATTCAACATCCCTTCATGATAAAGACTCAGCAAATTAAGGATAGAAGGAAAGTATCACAACACAGTAAAAGCAATGTATGACAAACTCACTATCAGTATCATCCTGAATGGGGAAAAGCTGAAAGCTTTTCCCTTAAGAACAGGAACAAGACAAGGATGCACTCTCTTGCCACTCCTATTCAATATAGTATTGGAAGTTCTAGCCAGAGCAATCAGGCAAGAAAAAGAAATACAGGGCATCCAGATTGGAAAAGATGAGGTCAAACTGTCCTTGTTTGCAGATAACATGATCCTATAGAGAGAAAAGCCTAAAGATACTACCGAAAACTCTTAGAGTTGATAACCAATTTCAGTAAAGTTGCAGGATACAAAATCAACACCCAAAAATCAGTAGCATTCTTTTACTACAGTAATGAACAAGATCTAGCAAAAAGAGGATTGAGGAGGAATTGTGGGGTGGTCTATTTCTAAGCACAAGGTTAAATGTGGAGGAGGCTGGCTCTTTTTGGCACCTGGCAGAACAGGCACATGTCAACCCAGGGTATTGCATATGTGGCTGGAGGTGAAGATGAGTTCTCATACCCTTGCCCTATGTGACACCTGGAAGCAGCTTCCTCTGCAAGGAATGTTGCCAGACAGAGGTATGTGTTTGTGCACCTATGCACTGCCACTGACCCAAGGTGAGAGCTGAAGAGCAGTTTTGTTTTTGCCATGCCCCAGCACTGCAGCTGTGGGGCTGGGGCAGGCACAGCTGTGAAGAGCAGCGCCAAGGTCATTATGGGATGAATATGCTAATAAGCAGATGCTTGTGATTAACTTGCCTTTCCTGTTTTTTGTCAACCCCAAGCTGCATTTGTTGGAAAAGATAATTAAACTGGTATCAGATGTCTGTAGTAAATATTTTACTCATAGCCTCATATGACAATAGAAGAAGTTGATGATGAAGCCCCCCTTCAAATTTCCACCTTTGTCTGAGGCCTGCGCCAGACTCAGCATTTGAGCTCGGAGTCTGCTGAAATGAGCTTCTTGTTAACATGGAAGGCTCAGTGGTGCTGTGGTGCTTATTAGCTTATTAATATTAGGGTGTTATGGCTGTGCACATTTGCTCCCCTAAGAGTGGACAAAACTTGATTTGGCAACAGTGGTATCCAGAGCGACTCCAGCCAGCCTCCCCACTACACATCTGGTTGCACATCTTTTCACTCTGAGGGGGGTGACAGCACTGCCCCTGCCTCACAAAGGTGTCTGAGCTTGGTGCCTGGACATGTGTTTCTGCCTCTCACGTGAGTGTTTCTGACTTGCTCTGTCAAGCCATCATCATGATGATGAGTTTGTCGTGTGAAGGGCCCAGGACAAAGCTCATCAGATTCCTTTTCCCCACATGATGCATCAGCCCTGATACATCTCATGGAAGGGGAAAGCAAAGTGAGCTTAGGAGGCAAGTGGCTATTTCGTTTGAGTCCAAATCCAAGGACTTTATATGAAGGATAGATTTGTAAAGAGAAGCCAGTGTGTCCTGTCCCACCTTCCTCCTAAAACCCCAAGTGTGCCACTGTCCTCATGCCATCATGGCTCTCCCCTCATGTCTGGGCTGGGAAGGGACAAATAACTGGCCTGGCTTCCTGTCTATGAGCAATGGAGAAAAGATGCCCAGAGAGTGAGACACACGCAAGGGACTTGAACTGTCACATGCAGAACTAGGACATGGCCCTGTCCATTTCAAATTTCAGGAGCAACTTATTCTCTGGACACTTTGGAGTCAGAGAGCATTCCTCAGCACACCTAAGAGACGGGTCACTCCTGTGTGCTCTCTTGTAATTTATAATTAGTGCATCAAACTGAAAAGCTTTTGCACAGCAAAGGAAACAATCACCAGAGTGAAAAGACAGCCTACAGACTAGGAGGACATATTTGCAAACCATATATCAGACAAAGGGTTAATTTCCAAAATGCATATGGAGCTCCTAAAACTCAATAGCAAAAAATAAACTAAACTATATTAAGAAAATAAACAAACAAAAAACAGCCGGTTAAAAAAATGGGCAACTGTCTTGAATTGGCATTTCTCCAAAGAAGTAATACAAATGACCAACAGGTATATGAAAAAACACCCAGCATCACTAATCATTAGGGAAATGGAAATCAAAACCATGAGGTAGCACCTCACACTTGTTAGGAAGGCTGTTATAAGAAAAACAAATGACAACAGTGCTGGCAAGAGTGTAGAGAAATTAGAAGCCTTGTGCACTGTTGATGGAAATGTAAAATGCAGCCACTATGGAAAATAGTATGAGGTTTCCTTAAAAAATTAAAAATAGAACTACCATTTGATCCACCAATCCCATTTCTGGATACATATCCACAAGTGCTGAAACCAGGACCTTGGAGAGATGTCTGCACTCTCACGTTCATTGCAGCATTACTCACAATAGCCGAGATATGAAAACAACCCAAAAGTCTATCATCAGATGGACTGATAAAAAAAAATGTGATCTATATATACAATGAAATATTATTCAGCCTTAAAGAAGGACGAAGTCCCACCTTTGCAATGATATTGATGGACCCGGAAGACCTTTTGCTAAGTGAGATAGGTTGGTCACAGAAGGACAAACACTGCACGATTCCTCTTACCTAAGGCACCTAAAATAGTCAAAGGTGCAGAAGTAGACAGTAGAGAGGTGGTTACCAGGGGTTGGGGGGAGAGATGTGGAGATGTTCTGTCCAGTGGGCATAGAGTTACAGTTATACAAGACGAGTAAGTTCAGAG
>NW_007738856.1:10044-11378 GCF_000696425.1 Galeopterus variegatus
GTGCAGAGTGAGACAGGAGACTACAGGAGACTTCAGGAGCAGGGCCAGCAGGAGATGAGTTGAGCCTGGGGAGGGAGCTGTCATGTCTGAGGACATCCTGACCTGGCAGTTCGCCCCTGAGTGGGAGGGTGATCAGTCTCTGGACTGCTGCAGGTTGCATGTTTGTTCTGCCTGCAGGGTCATGCTTGAGGGCAAGATGCAATCTACTAAATGTCAAATGGGAAAAATACTATCTCTGTAGTACTTCTGAACTGTCTGAACACTTGCATAAGGCCAGCAAAGCCCCTGGCTGACAAGGGCTTCTCCTTGACCAACCTCTAGTGAGGCTACTCTGAGCCTTTTGTTGACTAGATCTCGTTCGTGGCTGTCTCTGGTCTTCCTAGCCCAGTGTTAGCAAGAAATCCTGCTAAGTCACTTTACTAAGAGTCCCTCTACCCTTGATATCTAATCAAGTTCTCCTTCCTTTGCCCACTTGATACCTAACCAAGGTCCTCTCGTTAATCTTCCATCCTCTCCTGTACCCTCCTCAGGGGGGGCTATAAATCCTTACTTGTCCCTGTTATATTGGGAGTTCAGATCTAGCTCTCTCCCCGTGGGAATAGTTTCAAATAGTCTTCTTTGCTGGTTTAACAAATGTCAGAATAATTTCTCTTTCACACGGCCTATGGTCTGACACTCTAGGTTTCATTAATGTCATTTCTTTCTCCCTTATGTAGAATTTATCCATTATTTCCCCTTTAGCCCCTACCCTTGCTTACCTCCAGAAGGTGCAATTTAAAGCCATGCTGCATTAACTGGAAATACATTTGGCCAGCACCTCGCTAGGGAAGACCTCTGTGGGCCTTTCCTGTCCATCTCAGAGGCATTCAACTAGAGCACAGACTGGAATGATTTTATGGGATGGTTCATTCCTCAATATGAACACACTGTGAAATCTCTTTAAATTATTAAAATAGAGTGGATGGTTAAGTGATATTGCTGCCTGTCAACCTTCTGAATTAGGACCTGGCATTCAACATCTAGCTGGAATATGTCATTCTTGGTATTTTCTCTTGAGAAATTCACTGACACCATCTGAATCCACTCTTCATGTCAAATGTATTGAGATGTTATACTTTGCAAGAAGCAGCAAGTTACTGGAAGTTCTTTGAAACTCATTTTGCACTCAGATGAGTTTACTCTCTAGGACTGTAATTAATGGGCATCACCAAAGTTACTGGTTAACAGGCAAAAGATCAATCCATACAGACAAGAGCTTTATCCCAAGTATGTTATTTATGAGGTAGTGGCTGAGCTTTGAGTCAGGGATAGAAATATCACACACAAAAGCAAAA
>NW_007738856.1:12529-17026 GCF_000696425.1 Galeopterus variegatus
GGCGGGAGCGCCGCTGCGCTTCCCAAGCAGCGCACTATCCAGTGTGCCACCGGGCCGGCCCGACGATTCTTTATTTTTTAAGATTCCATTGAATCAACTTTGGAACAAGACAATTATAAATCATTCAGAATGACTAAAACACACAGCACTCTGTGTAACGTTCTGGAAACCCTGACGCATTCTGCTCTTAAGAGTTGCCATAAGCTGTCACATTTACAAACTTTTTTTAAATTACAGTGCTTATTGTTTTCTAAGGTCAACACTAGACTTCTGTTCTCAGGAAGATGGAGTAGACATACTTTTTTCCTATTCCTCCCACTGAGTAAAAATAAAATCTCTGGACATTATGTATACAACATACAAAGAAAACTGTTAAAGATGGCGAAAAGAAGACAGGCCAGCTACGAAGACCTCGAGACCCAAGAAACAACATGGTGGTGAATTTACAGGACTTTCTTTTAAAGAAGGCATCAACCTGGAAACCCAAGAGAGTATACACAGAAAAGCACCCCTCCCTCCCAAACCCTGCTCTCTCTACTAAAGAACTCCCAAAGAGGCAGCCTAGTCAGAAAGAAAACCTTCAGATAGTAACCACTCTACTCCAGACCACAGAAAAACTGCCCCACTGTTAACTATTCCATCCAAGGCAAAGTGGGGAGACTAGACTTCCACCTTCACAAGGCTGGAATGAGGTGACACAACAGCCCCTCTGTGGTGGTGTCAGTGAAGGGCAAGTAGGGAATGCAGGCTTCTATTTCCCACAGGTGGTAACATGCACCCCCTCCAGAGTGTCAGGAGCAGCCGTGGGGGACTCCTACCCTTCCCAGTCAGGAGTGTGTAAGTGGACGTCCAATAAGCTCAAGTTCCCAACCCTACACAACAGTAACAAGGAGTCCCCTCCTCACTTGTCAAAGGAGGCTGAGTAGGGGACTTGTACTTGCACCAACATCTGGCAGTGATGAGATGGTGCCTCACCCCTTGTCCTGCCAGAGTGGTATCAGTGGAACTCATCTAAAAGAGAAGGTCAAAATAAGATCCAAAGTCTTATAACATAATAACCAAAGTGTCTACATTCTCACTGGAAATCACTTATCAGATTAAGAACTGGGAAGATATCAAACTGGGTGGGAAGATAATCCATAGATGCCAACACCAAGATGCCAACCAAGAGATGTTTATATTATCTGGCAAAGATTTTTGAAGAAGTCATCATAAAAATGCTTCAGTGAACAATTACAAGCACTCTAGAAACAAATGAAAAAAGAGAAAGTCTTAACTAAAAATAGAAGGTCTTAGCAGAGAAACAACAGCCAAATTAAAAATTTGGAACTGGAAAAATACAATAAACAAAATAAAACACTCAGTGGATCAGCCTGACAACAGAAAGGAGCAGAGAGAGGACAGAATCAGTGACTTGAAGGTATAAAAGAAATTACCCCGTCTGGAGAAGAGAAAATAAGCAGGTGGGGCCATAGGACAGAGTATCAGGGACTATGTGGCTATATGATGAGATGTAGCATTTGAGTCATTGAAGTTCCAGAGAAGAGAAGAGGGCAGGGCGGAAAAAGTAAGTCAAGAAATAACAGCTGAAAACCTCCAAAATCTGGCAAGAAACACACCCTACAACTTCAATAAGCTGGGAGAATCCCAAAAAAGGATAAGCCCAATGAAGTTCACACCAAGCCACATTGTATAAACAATGGAAATGAAATAGAAAAAACCTTGGAAACAAAATCAGAAATGATACCTTACCTATAGTGGAAAGGCAATTTTTTTTTTTTTTTTCCTTTTTGTCTTTTTTCATGACCGGCAACGGATCGCAACCCTCAGTGTCGCACCCGTACCGGCCCGGGACCGGCAACGGGATCGCAACCCTCGGTGTTGCTCCCTGCACCTCGCTCAGCCAGTGAACGGGAACCGGTCTGTATGTGGGATCCGAACCCTCGGTGGGAGCGCCGCCGCGCTTCCCAAGCGGTGCACTGTAGCAGTGCGCCACCAGGCCAGCCCAATGGAAAGGCAATTTTAATGACAGCAGATTTCTCATTCGAAATCAGGGAGAGCAGAAAGAAGTGTCACATTTTTCAAGTGCTGAAAGAAAAGACCTGTCGACCCCAAATCCTATATCCAGTAAAAGTATTCTGCAGGAATGAGTGGGGAATAAAAACATTCTCAGATGAATAAAACTAAGACAATTTGTCATCAGAGGAGCTACCTTAAAATAGTGGCTAAAATAGAAGGGAGACAATAAAAGAATGATTTTGGAACATCAGGAAGGAAGAGAGAACACAGTAGGCAAAAATTTGGGCAAATACAGTAGGCTCCCTCTTCTTGCTTTTTCTAAATTATGTTTAGTGGTTGAAGCAAAAATCGTAACACTGTATATATGGGGTTCCTGATGATGCGTGTGTGTTATAAATGGAGGAGAGTGCACAGATGTAAAGGGAGGAGACATTTCCCTGTTGCATGTAAATGGGTAAAATGTCAACACTAATAACTGTGATAAGTTATGTACATATAACGTCACAACTAGAGAAAACAGTTAAAAAGTTATACAAAGAGATGCGCTTAATAACACTATAGATAAATCAAAATGAAATTCTGAATAATGTTTGTGACTCACCAAAAGGCAGAGAAAGAAAATAGAGAGGCAAAAAGCAGAGAGAATGAACAGAAAAAAAAAATGAATGAGACAGCAGCCTTAAGCTTAAATATCAATAATTGCAGTACATAGGAGTGGTACAAGTACACCCGTTCAAAGGCAGACATTGGCAGAATGGATTAAAACAACATGCTGTCTACAGGAAACTCATTTTGAATATATCAGCATAGACAGGTTGAAAGTAAAAGGATGAAATAATATATGTCATGAAAAAACTAATGAAAGAAAAGTAAGAATAGTTACATTTAATATTAGATAACGTAGACTTTAGAACAAAGAAAATTACCAAGGACAGAGAAGGACATACATAATGATAAAAGGTTCAATCCACCATGAAGAACATAGTAATCCTAACACCAAACAACATCGCTGCAAAATATATAAAGCAAAAAATGATAGAACTGAAAGGAGAAATAGAAAAATCCACATTTATATTTAGAGGGACCAACATTCCCTTCTCAACAGTCAACAGAACAACTAGTCAGCAAATCAGGTAGAATATAAGAGAACTCAACAACATAACCAATAAATAAGATATAATAGACATTTATAGAACACTGCACCCCAAAGTAGCAGAATTTATTTACTTTTCATGTGTCAGTGGAACATGCATCAAGATAGACTATATCTCATAACATAAAATAAGCCTCAACAAATTTTTAAAAACTCATTTAAAAGAGATCATTCCAACCACAAGGGAATTAAACTAGAAAGATGTCAAGAAAGGTAGATACAGTAAGATAACAGAAAAGTCTCCAAACACTTAAAAACTAAACAACAAACTCCTCAGTAATCCCTGGGTCAAAAAGGAAGCCTCACAGAAAATACCAAACTGAATGGAAATGAAAATACAACATATCAATATTTGTGGGACTCAGAGATAGCAGAGTTGACAGAAATTTATGGTACTAAGAAATTAGAAAAAAGATCAAAATAAACCCAAAGCAAGCAGAAGGAAGAAAAGAATAAAAAGAGCAGAGAGAAATGAAATTAAGAACAGAAAAACAACAGAAGAAATCAGAGAGACCAAGAGCTGGTTCTACAAAAAAAATCAGCAAAATTAACAAACTTCTATCAAGACTAAAAGAAAAAATGGAAGATACAAATCACTAATATCAGGAATAAAACAGGATATCACTACAGATCCTGCAAACATCAAAAAGGAATATTATCAATGGGGAAGGGTGAATAAGGGAATACTATCAACAATTCTACAGACAAATTTGACAACTGGACCAAGATGTGGATGGAATGGACCAATGACTCAAAAAGAAAAAAAAGAAACTGTCACTACTATTAAGGAAATTGAATTTTTAATTAAAAATCTCCCAGAAAGAAATCTCCAGGCCCAGATGTTTTCAATGGAAAGTTCTACCCAAAATTTACGAAAGAATTAACACCAATTCTACACAATCTTTTTCAGAAAACAGAAGAGGAGGGACCATACTCCAATTCATTTTACGAAGCTGGAATTATACTGGTATCAAATTCAGAAATGGCAATACCAAAACAAAAAAAACCACTACAGACCAGCAATATATAAAAAAGCATTATATACCATAACCCAGTGAAGTTTATTCCGGAATGCAAGACTGGTTCCTTATTTGCACATTAGTCAGTATAATCCATGTATTAACAATCTAAAGAAGAAAAATCATATAATCATGTTATTTGATGCAGAAAGAGCATTTGACAAAATTCAACATCTTTTGATGAACTCAGAAAAACAGGAACAGAGAGGAGCATTCTCAACTTGATAAAGATCATCTACAAAAATTTTACAGCTAATTTTATACTTAATGGTGAAAGAGTAATCCTTTCTGCCTAAGATTGGGAAC
>NW_007738856.1:17345-18642 GCF_000696425.1 Galeopterus variegatus
AATGCAATACTTAGGTGCAAATCTAACTAAACATATACAGGACTTTTATGCTGAAAACTACAAAAAGCCAATGATAAGTATCAAAGAAAATTTCAACAAGTGGAGAGACATACTGTGTTCAATGAATTTAAAATCAGTTCTCCTCACATTGATATACAGCTTAACACAACTCCTATTAAAATCCCAGCAAGATGTTTTTGTGATATAAACAAGTTATTTTAAGATTTATATGAAATGTCAGGGGAACCAGAATAGCTAAAAGAATTTTTAAAGAGAAGAATAAAGTGGGTAGAATCAGTATATCTGATCTCAAGGCTTGTTATGTAGCTACAGTGATCAAGACTGTGAGGCATTGGTGGAAGGATAAACACATAGGTCGATGGAACAGAATAGGAAACCTAGAAATACACCCAGCTCTTATTTGATAAGGTTGCAAAAGCAATTCAATGGAGGAAAGATGAAGTTTTTAACAAATGGCTGGAGAAATTGGACATCCACAGGCAAAAAATGAACCTAAGTCGCACATATTATCTAAAAAACAAACACAAAATGGAACATAGACTTAAACGTAAGACGTAAATCTATAAACCTTGAAAAAAAAAGAGAAAATGCATGTGATCTAGGGGTAGATAAAGGGTTCTTAGACTTGACCAAAATGTTTTACTTGACCAAAAGCTAGATCCATAAAAGAAAAAGTTCTTAAACTGGACTTGATAAAAAAAATTTTTTTTTTCCCTGTGAAGACTTTGTCAGGAGAATGAAAAGAGAAGCTACAGACTTGGAGGAAACATTTCAAACCACATACCTGACAAAGGACTCACATCTAGAACATATAAGGAACTCTCAAAACTCAGCAGAAAAAAATAACAATCCAATTAGAAAATGGGACTAATATCCTGATTTGATCATCACATATTGTATGCAAGTATTGATAGTCAACACTGTACCCCACAAATATGTACAATCAATTATGTTTCAATAAAAATAAATGCATAAATGAAAATGGAAAAAAGACAGAGAAACATTTCACCAAAGAGGATATTCAGATGGCAAATAGCATATGAAAAGATGTTCAACATTATCAGCCATTAGAAAAAGCATTTTAAAACCATAACAAAATTTCATTACTCACTTATCAAAATGGCAAGAAAAAGGAAAAGAAAGAAAGAAAAAAGTAAAATGGCAAATGTCGACGAGAAGGCAAGATGCAGAGAAACCATCTCTCTCACACATTGTCGGTGGCCATGTCAAACAGCACCACCTCTAAAGAAAATATTTTGGCAGTTTTTTAAAAAAA
>NW_007738856.1:19547-20923 GCF_000696425.1 Galeopterus variegatus
AAAAAAACTAAACCATGAGCCACCATACCACTCAGCAATCACACTCCTGAACATTTATCCAAGCAAAATTTAAAGTTCTGTTCTATACAAAAACCATACACATATGTTTACAGCAGCTTTGTCTGTAATACTCAAAAACTGAGGACAACTCAGACGACCTCCATGGTTGCATGGTTGAGCGCACCGTGGCAAGGCCAGGGCGTGCGACGACAGTCTGCAGCAGGAAGAACGAGCCACTGCGATACTGGACAATCCGGGTGAATCTCCAGAGAGCTACGCTGAGTGGAAAAGGCCAGTCCCCAAAGGATCCACACTGTCTGATGGCATCATTTAACACTCTTGAAATGAAAAATTACAGAAATTGCGATGAGATGAGTGGCTGCTGGGGGTCCAGGGGAAGGTACAGGTGGGAAGAGAGTGTTTGCTGCACTAAGAGGTCAACACGGAGGATCCCTGCAGTGATGGAATCGCTCTGTATCCTGACTGTACTGATGACAATACTGTGGCTGCCATGTGAGGGTACTTTAAAAAGTTAGTGGAAAATTAAATTAGAGATAATATGAATTTCCATGAACTTTTTGAAGACCCCTGATATTGTTTTTGAGGAACTGCCACACTGTTTCTCTCAGCAGCTGCACTGTTTTTCATTCCCACCAGCAGTGCACAAAGGTTCCGATTTTTCCACGTCCTTGCCCACACGTTATTTTCTGGGTTAAGTTTGGTTTTGGATAACGGGCATCCCAGGCAGTGTGAAAGGGTTGTCCTGTAGCTTTGCAAGATGCTACCACACGGGGAACCTGGAGCCGTGGTACAAAGGCTTTCTCTGTATTATTTTTTAGCAACTGCATGTGAATATACAATTACCTCAAAATAAAAAGTCTAGTTAAAAAATAGCGTGCTTATTGCCCAAATTAGGCAATAATGAAAAATGTAAAGTAGGAAATAAAAATCACCCATAAGAGTTCCACCATTGAGAGGAGGCAGAATTTGGTGGCTTTGGAGACAAAAGCCTTAGTTGTAATTCTTTATCCACCACATTTTAGCTTTGTTAGCCTCTGTTTTTCTGTCTATAAAATGAGAATGATACTACTGTCAACCATTGTAAGGAATCTAACAATTTACCATAACTGCAAACTAACCAACTAGTCTGCCACGGCCGTGTCCACAGCATCAGCACTTCAGCCTGTTTTCCAAGCCCCCATCCCACAGGGCAGCACAAAGGGACAAAGGCCATCAGTCCACATTCAGAGGTTTGAGTTACAGTAGGGGTCTTAAGAAACTCAAGTCTTTCATACTTGGCGATGGAGGGAGATAGTCTTATTAAACTGCTTGGTAAACTCAATTGCCCTATCTGTATCTTCCAAGGGTATATAAAC
>NW_007738856.1:21718-24694 GCF_000696425.1 Galeopterus variegatus
TTTTTTTTTTTTTTTTTTTTTTTTGTCTTTTGTCTTTTTTCCGTGTCCGGCCACGGATCGCAACCCTCAGTGTTGCCCCCGCACCGGACCGGGGACCGGCAACGGGACCGCAAGCCTCGGCGCTGCTCCCGCGCCTGGCCCAGCCAGCGAGCGGGAGCCGGTCTCCACGTGGGATCCGAACCCTCGGATGGGAGCGCCGCCACTCTTCCCAAGCAGCGCACTATCCAGTGAGCCACCGGGCCGGCCCTACAGTAGGGGTCTTAAGAAACTCAAGTCTTTCATACTTGGCGATGGAGGGAGATATTCTTATTAAACTGCTTGGTAAACTCAATTGCCCTATCTGTATCTTCCAAGGGTATATAAACACAGGATAGTTCCCAGCAGAGAGTCAGTCTCTGTGCTTGCAAGCCATGCAGAAACCCAAAGGCACAGGGGAACCGTACCAACTATTATATGCTTCAAATGTTTTTGTCAAGTTGGTTTGTTTCTCTCTCTCTAGGGAAGGGAGGGTAAAGGCTTCACAAGTAAACAAAGGCTTAGCACAGTGCCTAGAACATAGTGAGGACTGAATAAAAGTTAGTTTCCATCTTTTTAAAAAAATTTTACAATCACAAAAGTCTCTTCCAGTCGGCTGGTCATATCACATATCTTTCCATCCAATCTTCAATGACCTGTGGGCTATGTGGGAAATGCCAATGTTTTTAACCACTTTTCCTGCCCTTATCTCCTTGTTTGCCAAGGAATTAAGAAGTTCCAAAATAAAGATGTAAAGGATGTTAGGAAGCTCTGTGCTGCCAGCTGCATTTTCCAGGATAAAATTGATGAAATTATCTGAGATTCTAACAGCTTTTCAGACTGTGGAAGATTAAATTCCAGGTACTTGGGCCCTGCCCGGTGGCGCACTGGAGAGTGCGCCGCTTGGGAGCGCGGCGGCGCTCCTGCCGAGGGTTCGGATCCCATGTGGAGACCGGTTCCCGCTCACTGGCTGAGCATGGCGCGGGCGCAACACTGAGGGTTGTGATCCCGTTGCCGGTCAGTAAAAAAGACAAAAAAGGAAAAAAAAAAAATTCCAGGTACTTGGGCTGGTAATAGCTTTAAAAACTCTCTGTTACGAAGTTGCTTCCTAGTTTGTTTTTGGCCTTGATCTTACTTCAGAAGTATAGAGTCAAGGGTTATTAAAAATGGAGTGAATAAAGAGGTGGGACTTGCCCATGAGAATTCAAAGTAGGGGTTTTTGTGAGAAACGGGTTTGCAGCAGAAATTGGTCTTTCATTCCATTGCATGTCAGTGTCGAGTTGTGGCCAGGGGACACATAGGAAAGACTGGGGGATGTTACTAAACACTTATAAAAAATGTTTCATTCCAACTCAGGCTTTTTAACACTGTACAAGCAGAGACTTAGGACATTGGACAAGAAAGTACCAACAATGTATCAGGATCTCAGTTCTTAGAATAAGTTAAAAAGTTCTCTCCAAATGAATGGTCTCCGTTATTCTTTGTTATTCTTTCAACTTAAGGTCCAGGCAGAAGAGAAAGTGAAAATAATCTTCTTAGCCTTTTATCAAAACAAGACACGCCAGGACCCATTCTTGTTTCTCTTCTACTTTCTCCCAAGCTGGCGTAACACCCCATGCTATAACTCTGAGGGGACAATATTTTCGGTTGGTTATAGTTTTCTTATAACGGAGAGTGGAGATATACAGAGAATGCCTATTGCCTTGGAATTGAGAAATTCTATAAGCCATCTGCATGAGCAATTAGTTAAAAAAATAATTTANTTTTCTATAGAACTTTGGGCATAAAACTTAGGAGCTGTTGTAGCAGAAACAGAAACAGCCACAGTCTCTACATTTTAGGAACTGGAACTTTAATTGGAAGCAAATTAATATGCAGAATGCAGTTAGACAGACCAAGACAAACTAGGGAGACAAGGGTGGGTTGCAGGCAGTGGGGCAGAGGGAGACCACCAGAGGTGAAGAAACTAACCAGAGGATTAAGTCCATCTGAAATCTGAAAATACTTTAAAAAGTAACTGGACAGATCAGAGCAGACTGCAAGAGAGGAATTTCAAAGTACCCACCATTTAGCGGACCAGGAAAATGACTTAAAGGGGATAGACTCAGTTTAACGAAGCACATGTGATTTGAGGAATAATCTTTGAAATGCATAACTTCTGGGGGAGATTAAAAGAAAAAAGGAAGGAACATTGTCAATTAGGTAGTAAAATGGAAAAATGTTTGTTCTTCAAGACAAAAGCACCAAAATATCTGAGGACTGACAAGCCCTCCACCACCTCTGAAACAAAGAAGCAAAGAAGCAAAAACAAAAATACTATTAAAATACCTGACCCTTGCTGGGCAGAAAAGAGTGCCATTAAACTAGGAATCATGCAAAACACCTCAATATTATGAAAATGGACAAGAGGGAAACTAAATCCATAGAGAGCTATTTATTTGTAGAAAATCATGAAAGTATTTTTTACACAAAGTTGTCCTCAAAAAAGAATCATAAATCAGAAAAAAACTGTAAATCTACATTCCAAACAGAATTGTGCATACTCAAATAAGAATTTTAGGATGTGATAAACCACCTTGAAATAGAAACTCAAAAACTAAACAGAAATGAAGGATAAACAAGAAGAAATTTTTTAAAAGTTGATTGAATGCAGAATAGAAATGGAAGAAAAAAAGAATTATCTCAGAAATGAAAACTAACTTACAAAATGCCCGAGGGAGAATAGACTTAAATGCAGATTTAATAAAGGGCACCAGAGGAAGACGTGAGGACAGCAAACAGAATGAAAATGACATAAAGAAAGAACTAAAGTGGGTGGGAGAGAAAGTAGTGGAAATGGAAGATGGGCAAAGAAGGAATAATATTTCTATTATTGAAGTCCCAGAAGAAGAAAAACAAATCAGCAGAACTAGTATATAAAACTATAATCCAAGAAATGTTTCAAGAATTAGAAAAAGACCT
>NW_007738856.1:25650-26933 GCF_000696425.1 Galeopterus variegatus
CAGTGGAGCAAAATTTCTAAAAAACTCAATGAAAGAAAGTCAAGGATTCTCCATTTCCTTCTTTATGTCCACATTAGTTGATGGGAATACTACGAGGAAGAACTGTCTCTTCTCCCCTGTTTATTTATGTATGTATTTATATCAGCATGGACTCATGATTACTTATTTTATTTTATTCTATGGATTAAAATCCAATATTACTGATACTAGAGGAGAGGGTCTGGGGAGGCCTGATAGCTGGACTAAACTCACCCCATCCTCTTACCGGGTTCTCGACTCCACCACAGAAGAGAATTCAAGACCAGAGTGACAGTAGAAAGTGAGAACAGGTTTAACATAACAAATAAGAGATACGGATTTCACAGAGAGAGTATGGCCTACATCCAGAGTCTGAGCAGGGCCCACGCCAAGTTTCATACAGAAGAAATACACATTCACAGACAAGTGCATGCTGGCTCTAGAGGGAATGGCAGCCCACTAAAGGCAAGTTTGACACAAAACGTAGGAAATACACACCTCAGGTGAAGTGTGGGCTAGCTCCAAGACAGAGAGCAGCAGCCCCCTGCTTCTACCAGGATTCAGCTTTTGTATTTTAACTGTCTGATACACTTCATGCTGTCTAATGAAGATTCAACTAAGGGGATTGTTCCCAGTTATGTGACCTAGTCTTGCACAAGCTCATTTGGTCTCTTTTAGAGCATGCTCATTGGTTAGTTTCTATCACATGTGCTTAACATATTCAAAGATATTCTGTGCTCTTGAGCACTTCCAATGGAAGGTCATTCAAAGGATAATCCCACTTTACTGAACATACTTGGCTACTAGAGTTATATAACTCCTTTCTCCTGAGCATGCTCAGCCACTGTATTTGCATAAGTCCACACCTGTGGTCTTAATCTTCCCATGTTGGTACAAAAAATAGGTACAATAAGCAACAGTAACTCTTCTCTAGGGGAGGGCTTCTCCTCCACAGAGGCCTGAGACCTTGGAGAGGGGCTTGAAACCCAGAGGTGTGTCTTGTAACTCAAACCCATGGAAACTGAGCACCTCCTATCTCATTATCATTATTTATTTTGTTGCTCAAATTGTTCCAGCTTTGACAATTAGAGACTCCTTCAGGTTAGCTCCTGGATTTTTAAATTTCTTTTTTCTTTTTTTTTTGTCCTTTTTGAAACCGGCCGCACCGCGCTCAGCCAGTAAGCGCACTGGCCATCCCTATATAGGATCCAAACCCGCGGCGGGAGCGCCACTGCGCTCCCAGCGCCGCACTCTCCCGAGTGCGC
>NW_007738856.1:28480-29242 GCF_000696425.1 Galeopterus variegatus
CTATGACTTTGGGTGATAATGATGTGTCAGTGTAGGTTCATCAATTGTAACAGATGCACCACTCCATGTGGGATGTTGATAATGGGGGAGGCTGTGCCTGTGGGAGGGTATATGGGAAATCTCTGTACCTTCTGCTCAGCTTTGCTGTGAATTGAAAACTGCCCTAAAAAAATAAAGTCTAATAAAATGTTTTAAAGTTAAACATACACTTATGATATGACCCAGAAATCCCACTACTAGGTATTTGTCATAGAGAAGTGAAAAGTTATGTTCACAGAAAAACTTGTTTGTGAATGTTTATCACAGTATTACCCATAATTACCCCAAACTGGAAGTATTCAAATGTCTCTCAGTATGGACTGACTAAACAAACTGTGCTACATCTGCACAGTGGAATACTACTCAGTGATAGAAAGGAGTGAACTACTGATACTTAGAATAACATGCATGAATCTTAAAATGCATTATGGTAATGGAAAAAGGCAATTTCAAAATAATACAAACTGTGCCATTCTATTTATGTGGTATTTGAGAAAAGGAAAAAATACAGCAATAGAAAATTGATGAGTGGTTTACAGGGGTTAGAGGTGGTGTGAGGATCTAAATACAGAGGGGCAGTTCAGGGGATTCTTTGGGGTGTCAGAATTTTCCTGTAACCTGTCTGTGGTGGTGGTTTACAAGAATCTGTGCATCTGCAGAAACTCATTGAACTGCAACCCCCAAAAGTGAATTTTACTGTGTATAAATGTAAAATTTTTTTTT
>NW_007738856.1:30369-32044 GCF_000696425.1 Galeopterus variegatus
TAACAGGCCTGCTCACCTTGACTATGTACCACAATGAAAAGGCTGCCTTCCACTCCCTGGCTATGTGGAAAATCGACACAAGAGATTGCTAAGTGGTTCTAGCTGTGGCAGCAATATGGGAAAGAATATTTTGTTTAGGAAAAGAAAAAAGTCAAGGGAGACTGATCAATCTGTGTATCCCCACCTTTTATATGTTAAATCATTTTATCTATTTAAATGCAACTTTGTCTTCTTTTTTTAAAGTGCTGATTTTGGAGGAAAATAAGCTAACCACCCATTTCTAATTAAAGCTTGAGACAGAAATGTATTGCAGCTTGGTGTGTGCATGGCGGGGTATGCAGAATTAGTATAATAACTTAACCCATATGCAGCTGCCCTGATGGGCCTGGAAATTGAAAGATGTGTCCTACCATAGAACAGTGCCTGGGATGCAGGAGTTTTTTGTTTTCTGTTTTTTTGTTTTTGCCAAGGGCTAATGGCTGATGTCTACCTATTGGCTTGGAATGTTGGAGATGTTTTGACTGAAGTCTCACTCAGCATATTTCTTTGTTGAGTGATAACTTCTTTCCTTTATTTGAAAATGTATATTTTATTATTTCATGCTGCTGTAGTGTTCTTATGCAGGGTGGATTGAAGTTTTGGGAAACCCAAAGCTCATACAGTTTTTGTTATTCTCATTCACAAAAAGAATAGAAATTTACCAATACAAAATTGGGTATAAAATAGAACATTTTTTAAGAACAAGAAAATAAATCTCAACAGATTTCAAATTTTAAGAAGCTGAAAAATATCCCCAAATCCAGGAAAACATCATATTTTTATTATCCCATGCAATTTCTGTATCATATTTGTTTCCTGCATTTTTGGCTGCATGCTTTTTAATCGGTTTTGTAATGCAATTTGTATAGAGAGATTAGAAAGATAATTCAGCCTTCTGATTGATTTACATTTTTATTTATTCTTGACAGTGGGGATGCATAAATCGTGCAGCTCCGCATATAGATGCACCTCCCTATTTGCAGTACTGATTGAAAGAACTGAGGAATTCTGATCAACGCTATTTTGTGCAATTCCCATCAAAAAAGAAAAGCCTAACCACCTGGCTCATGTCCTTATCGAGTGTGTTCCTGAGAGTCAGTCATTCTATTCTGATTACTGCCGTGATAACTGACTCCTGGGCTGACGATTCTCAAGTCNGCGGGAGCGCCACTGCGCTCCCAGCGCCGCACTCTCCCGAGTGCGCCACAGGCTCGGCCCCGGATTTTTAAATTTCTAAGTAGAAGAGTCTTCCTATTATTTGTCATAGTTTTTTGTTTTTTAATATATTTAAGTTTTAATATATTGTGACCAGAGCCTGTGGTTTGAAATATTTCTTCATGAAAATTTCTAATGTTCTTTTTGTGTGTGACATAACCCATGGAATAAATATTCATGAATCCATGCTGATATAAATATATAATCAAATGAACAAGTGGGAAGGAAGAGGCAGCTCTTCCTCACAGCAGAATTCCAATTAATTAATGTAGATAGAAAGAGGGAAGTAGAAAAGCACTGTTAGACAAACACCACAGAGTAAAATGTTGTATACAAGATCCACCGACAGATGCTACAATCAGTGGCATACGTTTCAGAAGAAACTTTGAGGAGTTGTACAGTCTTGAAGTACCTCCTCTCT
>NW_007738856.1:34001-34585 GCF_000696425.1 Galeopterus variegatus
TTTTTTTTTAAATCACCCTGATGGAGCCAGGCAGACTCCGATTGCTCAGTGTCTCCCATGACACAATCGTTCCTGTACCACCTGTACTATTGTTTGTTGTACCTACAGACCACCTGACCTCTGCCCATCGTTACTTAGTTCTTTCATAAAATTATCCAATTCCTTTCAAAAAGGATTATGTAGTATCTTTGAATTCATTGGTTTGGTGTGCTAGTTCTACCTTTTCAACAAATTGTAATATAAATATATAATTATTTTAAAAATACAGCCAGAAACAGTGTTAGGAAAGAGTGATGGGCTGTTGGCTCTTGAAGGGCTCCTTAAAGATAATCTGGTCCAATTCAGTCATTTTTCAAATTATGTGTGAGGGCCACGCCGTCTCAGCCAAGCAGTGCTGAAGGAGGCGGCTCCTCATGCTCCAGAGGCAGCAGGGCAGACTAGCACCTTCTGCCTTGCCAGGAACTGCCTGAGGCTGGTGGGCACTCCTGGCTTTTTCCTGGCTCCCTGCTAATGAGCTCAGTGCCTGACACCTAGAAGTGCTCAGAAGCATTTGTATGTGCAATTGGAGATTAGAAAGGCACTTA
>NW_007738856.1:37129-38095 GCF_000696425.1 Galeopterus variegatus
AAGGCACAGGTTGCCTGCTGCAGTTATCATTTTGGTGTTGGGCCTTCTAGGTGATTGGGTGTTCTGCTGAATTTCCTGTGGGTGATTTTATGGATAATTTTGGAGAACTTCAGGCATCTTGAAATGCAGATCTGCATCTTTACACTGGCCACTCCCAGCTTTTTGTCCTCTAGGCTTTTCAGTGACCTCTTCCACCCTCCTCTTCTGGGTCATTTTGCCCCTCCAGGTGGTGTGCTTGGGCAAAGAGTCCTGAAAGTGATTTCACGTCAGTTCCCCGCACGTCTACTTCTGGTCCCTGGGAAGGTGCACATTGGAGGATTAGAGCTGCTTCCTTTGATGCCGCTCCAGCAAAGAAAAGCCGTAGACGCTGCCTCCTTATGTCACGTGTGGGTAGATGTCCAGGTTTACTGCTTGACCTCCATTGACACCGGAGGGGGTGGATCCTCTTTTACTGTGGGGCATTGGTATGGCCTCTGCTGACACTGTGTGTGGGTGGCCTTAATACCCCTGAACAGTGATGAAAGTTCTGACCCTACCTAAGCTTCCTGTGACACCACCCAAGTGAGGAGGNAAACAGTGATGAAAGTTCTGACCCTACCTAAGCTTCCTGTGACACCACCCAAGTGAGGAGGGGGAGAGTTGCCTTATCCATACCAGGTGGATGAACGAGAATGTCTAGGTTCTCCATGTGGTCTCCACTGACACTGCAGGGAGAGGGAAGGGCCGGCTCCCTATCTTGCCATCTCTGACACCTCCCTGGAGGGGGACAAGGGGTTAAGATGAAAACATGGAAGTCTAGGCTCTGCACTCTATACGTGCTGGTGGGAGTAGGGATGGGCCTCAGCTTTTTTTCTGTAGTGAGTGACTGGAGTAGAGGGTCAATTATCTGCAAGTTTTTGGTCTGTCAAGGTTGCCCCTTTTCTAATTCTTTGGCTACAAAGAAAACTTGTCTTAGGCTTTTTTTTT
>NW_007738856.1:40103-40612 GCF_000696425.1 Galeopterus variegatus
TCTATAGTAACAGAAAGAAGCTCAGGTTACCTGCGGGTGGGGTACGTGGTTGCTGGAAGGGGCACGAAGGGGGATTACAAAGGAACATGAGGAGATTTTTGCAGATGATGGATATATTCATTATTTAATTGGGGTATTTCATCAGCCTCATCACATTGTACAATTTCAATTTGTGCAGTTTAACATCAGTCAATTATACCTCAATAATGCTGCCTACGAAATAGCTCGTAGGTTTGCACTGAGGACCAAATGAGACAACGTGCAAAGCAACTAGGAAGCGCATCACCTGGTTTTTATTCTCTTCCTGCTCCACCTGCTTCTTCCCCTTTCCCCACACATTAGAAATTAAGTGTGTGAAATGCAAGGAAGAGTGTGTCCCCCCATCCACTGTTTTTGCGTGGACTTTGACGGGGTTCCGAATACCACAGGCATGTCACCAAAGCTGAGCCCAGCTGTGTCTGTGGGAGCACATTCATTATGTGGGTTTATGATCAGAGTCACAGAGCAAG
>NW_007738857.1:0-31687 GCF_000696425.1 Galeopterus variegatus
GCCATAATAATCATATACAGTGTATATTGACAAAATAAAAATTTAACGAAAAAAAAAATTGCTAAGGCTAGCTTGCAACAATTGCTTTCAAATAAGTAAGAGAATTACAAATGAATCAAGGAATAACTGGTTTCTTCTAGCTTAGGAAAGACATGTTGGGACAAGAAGTCAGAAAATTGTGAGACTAAACCCCATTATAGCCGGTCCTGGGGTGGAATTCTGGTGCCATTCTAGGTACGGGTCAAACGTAGAAGGTGTGTGTGGGAGTGCGTGCATGTGTGTGTGAAGACAAACAGGAGCGAGTAGAAGATGGGAGGAAGGAAGGTGAATGGAGACTTCTGATTCCATTTTTCTTCCAGGAAAAGGAAAAAAAAATCTGTGGAACTTTCTAGAAGTACCATGGCCAAATGTGATGAGCTGGAGTTTAAATCTCAGACCAGGATTCGAGTGTTGCTTCTCTTTCTTTCCAATTTTGTGACTTTGGACAAGTTTCTGAACCCCTGTGAGTCAGCATTATCATCTATAAAATGGGTATTAAAATACTTTCCTTTGAGTTGTGAGTAAACTGAACAGACTTGAAGCCACTTAGCAAAATGTCCAGCACAGAGTGGACCTTCGGTTAATTGGTGCCCTCCATTTATACTGATAGAGCATGGGGCGGGGAGGGGGGGGCCTCTGCACACAGTATCCAGGTTACAGAAACATATAAGGTGTAGAGTTTTTCTACAACCCCTAACCTAGCAGTGATGATGAACTTCATGAAGGAGATGCATAAAAATTGCCAGTGGGGTCACTAAAAACGCAGATTCTTAATACCCAGACCTCCTGAATCTGAAGATCACAGGGTGGGGCTAGGAACCCATTTTTAATAAGCTCCCCAGGAGATTCTAATGGGCAGCCAGGTTGGGGAGCCACTGACTTAAACACTGTAATCCTCTACGGTAGTCTCATATTTGGCAATGCTTCAGTCTTCCTTTAAAGGCTCCTTGGTCATGAGTTTGAACTGAACTGACTGCACCCACATTTGTGGGAGGGGCTGCCTTCCCCGCACCCTGAACTACTCACTGCAACGGGGGCAGGAGTGTTACCCTGGTCTTGCTTATTTTATAGGCAGTGCTCATACATCATTATCAGAAACTTCAAAGACTTCACTGAGCATTGAACTTGACAGGCTATAACTTGAATTACAAAGTCTTCAGTAGCTAAATCCTCTAACCCGAGAAAGATCCCATTCCTCAGATTAGTATCTAGCAGCAGTGAGCATCGGCCAGGATGCTGCTATCGTCTGCATGGGACTTCGGAACGATTTTTGCTGCTCTTCTCCTCCTTAAAATCATGCCTTGGGCTTTTATTTGCCTAAAAAAAATACACATTCACTGTAGAAAATGGAGGTAATATAGTATTGGTGCAGAACATAAAGTAAAAGAGTAATTAGCCCTCCTGAGATAATCACCATTAATATTTTTGGTACATTTCTTTACAGTCTTTTTTCTACGTAAATGAATATGTGAATCATTTTTTTTTTTACTCCACAAAATCAAGATAGTACTGTAAGTGCTGTTTTTTGGCCTGCTCTTTTCATTTAATAACATGTTTTAAGCAAAAAGTTAATGTTTTTTTCATGCCATTAAATATTCCTCTACAACAGTGGTTTTCATACTGGGTCAGACAAAACCCTCAGCATTCCTTGAAAGTGCTTAGTGGTTACCTGGGGTGGGAGAAGGAGTTGGGAGACTGGAGGGGAAAGGTAAATAGAGGGGGATCTAGGTCCCAGAGCCCTGCTTTTGTCACAGCAGCTCCACTGGTATCTAGTTATAACTGGAGAGCCATGTAGGATTTCACTGGAAAAGAATTCAGAGGCTTAAAAAATCTGATAACCATTGCCTTAAGTCATCATTAAAAACTTTTTTAAAACTTAGATTTTTTCCTTACTTTTTAAAAACCTAAATGGATTTTTAAAAAATTATAAAATGAATATTTGCTAATTGTTAAAAAAAAAAGCCCACATTTTTATTATGTATTTTAAAAAGACAAATGGTGCATGTTCTAGTAAAAACGTCAAATACAGATTTGATTAAAAAACTCATCTTCACTCCCACCCCCAAATACTCAAGGAGCCCAGCACTGCCCCATTGCCCAGCTCCAGAGGGCTCAGTTAACAAAGGACAGCCAGTTAAGATGTACGTCTCCTCTCTGTGTAAGTACTGCCTTAGGTTGAAGGTACCCCAGAAGCAGACCCTGAGACTAGGATTTGAATGCGAGTGTCTTATGTGGGAGGTAAAGTGACCAATTGTCCAGGTTTGCCTGGGGTTGTGGGTTTGCCAGGGTGCATTGGTCAGCCTACTATGGAAGTAATCCAAGGAAGCACTGACAGCAGTGGGGAGATGAGATGGGCAAGGGCAGGAAGCCACGGTGAACAGGTTAGCCCTGCGGATGGCTGGAGCTTGGTCCTGTTTGGGACCTTTGAGGGGCCTTCTAGAACCCTCTACCCAAGGAGATTTTCCCCCCATTGTTGGTCCCCACCTGGGTGCTAACTCCCTGACTGCAGGCCTACCCACCTCCTGCAGTCTGGCAAGGCCTGGGGCAGAGACACAAAGGAGCAGTGATGCCAAGCGGGTATGGACAGAACAGCAGGAGTATCTACGATGAGAATGTATCTGTGCATATATTTAAAAAAAAAAAAAAAGGATCACTCCATTCTCGACTTACTGGCACCTTGATTTATGTAAGGTGTCTAAAGGAAAGCCATTCTAGAGCACAAGTCTAATACTGCAGTCACTTCAAGGGTCCAGGCTTGGAATTGCCCCTGGGCTAATAATATCACAAGGCATATCATGTAAATGACCAGCATTGGAACCGGATGAAATGACAATGCTACTAATAAAAAAAAAATACCTCACATGAGTTCTCTGCTGGATTCAGCTCAAAACTGTCTGCTGAACCATCAGAAGAAACTAACAAGTCTGGCGGCTGCAGTTCTTCCAGCGCTGCGGTCAGCCCACCTCCCGGCGGGAGCCCACGTGCTAATCCCGGGGAACTGACAGCCGCAGGCCGAGCCTCTCGGGCCCGGCGCTCGTTAGCGCTGCGGGGCCGCCCGGGCGTGCAGCGAGGCCGGCGTGTGCAACCGCGGGCAGCTGCCTCCTCCCGCCGCGCCCAGCGGCTTCTCCCCTGCTCTGTCTGAACAAGGGAGCCGAGGAATAAGTTCCTTTTGTCACCCCGTCTCCATGGTTATTTGACACGTGATCGCCTTTTTGGAGTTCTTGGCAAAACCGGCGGTGGGTTCGCTATTACATTCCTGTCTGTGAAGGAACCGGAGGGACCGAATTATTCTTCCGGAGAGCCTCAGGCTATTTCCTAAAACAATTCGGAGGTGCATTTCTGCCCCTGTGGATTTAGGAACCCAACGCTGTGTCAACGTGGATGCTGTTGAAAATTTTAACACTCATTGGCTTTCGGCGTGTGCAACCGCGGGCAGCTGCCTCCTCCCGCCGCGCCCAGCGGCTTCTCCCCTGCTCTGTCTGAACAAGGGAGCCGAGGAATAAGTTCCTTTTGTCACCCCGTCTCCATGGTTATTTGACACGTGATCGCCTTTTTGGAGTTCTTGGCAAAACCGGCGGTGGGTTCGCTATTACATTCCTGTCTGTGAAGGAACCGGAGGGACCGAATTATTCTTCCGGAGAGCCTCAGGCTATTTCCTAAAACAATTCGGAGGTGCATTTCTGCCCCTGTGGATTTAGGAACCCAACGCTGTGTCAACGTGGATGCTGTTGAAAATTTTAACACTCATTGGCTTTCAGCCAATTTGATGATATTAAGGAATTCATTGTTAGTTTTTTTTTAAGTTGCAAAAATGGTACTGTGTTTTCCAAGAACGTTCATAGCCTTTATGATATTTACAGATGAAATATGATCGCTGAGATATGCTTCAAAATATATGGGTAGGGATAGACAGGCGAAGCCAGATTGGCCATGGATGGGTCCGTGGGAGTTCATGATCCTGTTCTGTATCATTTTATATATTTTTAAAAATGTTTTTATATGTAAGTTTTTAAATAAGTTTTTTAAATATGTTTTCCATGATGCAAACAGTTTTATTTGAAAAAAAAAGATGGTGTCTGAGAACGAAATCTGCTTTCCTTTGTTTTCAAAGGTTTATCAAGGCATACAGTGAATGAATGTTGCTAGAGGATAAACTGAGTTATATGCCAGAAAATTCCAACCCCTGCATAGTGATGATGGAGGTGGTGGTGGTTGTGGCAGGCAGGTGGGTCAAGGAGTTGCAGAGTGGCTCATAGGGTCACAAACGTAACTGTCCACCTATGACTGGGCAGGGTAGAATTTTGAGATATTAACCACACCCCATCCCCAAACTCCCCAATTTGTGAAGCCAGACAATTTACCTGTATTGTATAGGGGAGGAAAGGGTGCTACAGAACCCAAGGGCTAAAAGGGTTGAAGTTTTGGCATTTTGGGGTGCAGGGATCTCAACCCTTGACTTTGGTGTTACCAACACGGCTAACCAACTGAGCTAACTGGCGAGCCCGAATTTTGGCATTTTGAATTTTGAAAGCTACTATCCAGGCATAAGAAAAAGACTTGATTAGTGAGAGTCATTTTTTCCCCTCTCATTTGCCCCCATATAATGACAGTTAACTTTATTTTTTTATACTTTTTACTTTTTTGGCAGCTTGCTAGTATGGGATTTGAAGCCGTGATCTATGGCATTTAACTTTAGTCATGCATTTATGATGGGCCAGGAACTGTTCTAAGCATTCTGCAGGTATTATTTTTTTTAATCCTCTAAAAACCCCATGAGAGAATTGATTTTACAGATGGGGAAACTGAGGCACAAACTAGTTAAGTAACTTGCCCAAAGTCACATAACTAATCTACTCCAGAGCCTGGGTGCTTAGCCATTCTCAGGATAGATGAGGGAGGATCCCAGGGTTCCCATGCCCAGCATAGCATGGGAATAGCTGGGTGGAGAGGGTGGATCAGGGAGTCTAGGCAGAAGGGGCCTGAGGAAGTCCCAGTGTGGAGAGGAGCGCATGAATGGGGCATGGAAGCCTCGACGGAGCTGCAACCACCCCGCCTCCCATGCCTTGGTGCTCCTGAGGACCCCAGAACTTGGACTCAATCTGGGGGAAAGTCAGAGAAACTCTTAAATGAGAGTGATTTTGTTTCTGCCACAACTGGGATCAGAGAACTGATAAAAAAAATTCATTTTAGTTGTCAACCCCCCCCCCCCCCGGAAACAAACAAAAAAACCCAGAGAACTGTTCACCCATGGTTGAACTTTTTGCAGCCCGCGATTGCACACGCACCACAGTGCGATACGGTTGCTGCTGCTGTGATTAACAAGGCATTCTGGAGGAATCAGCATCCTGGTTAAAATGTTAGATTTTTCAAGTCACAGTAACCTGGGTTTGAACCCCAATTCTGTCATTTAGTTGCTGTGTGGCTTTGGTGCGAGCCTTAATTTCTTATCAGCAAAATAGGGATGAGAGTGCTGACTGTGCCTGTCAAACAGGGTGTGTAAGGATGGGACGACACAGTAACACATGTGTGCACAATGCCAACTCAGTGCCAGGCGGGGCGGCTCCTCAACACAGTGTACCCTTTGTTGAGGAGTCTCAATTCATTGGTGGTATAAACAAGAAATGGTTTTATTGTTTCCAGTAATTGCCCCCACCCCAGCCACCTACCATTGTCCACTGGGAAACATCCTTAGTAATGGTTCAGCTGGATTCTATAACTTACCAGTTCCTTTACTAAAAGCATCACTTTTGTTTTTTAGGATCTGTCCTGAAGTTTTAAAGCTTCAGTCTCATATCGGATTGAAAGCCCTTTTCCTGGCTTGTCCTGGGGCAGGCTTGAACTGTGATTCTAGAGGTCTGAAGAGGCTGTTCTCTCACACCCAGTGCCCTCCCGCTCCCCCTCCTTTTGTTGGCTCCTGGGGTGGGGGGTGGGGGGGTGGCAGGAAGGAAACTGCCCCTCATCTGCCTGGACCTGGTGAGGGTGCAGACTTCTCTCTGCCTTCCCAGGGCTGTTGTTGCTCCAGGGTTCTGTGGGTTTTGTGTGACTGGCCTTGCAAGGAGCTCATTTCCCAGCGTCTGCCTGTGCGATGCTGGTCCCTTCCTAGATCTGGCCACACCTTGTAACTGACCCCACCATAATCCTCTGTGTGGGGCCCTCTTGGTCCCCATGTGAAGGGTCCTGGCTCATCTACCTTCTATGAGCAACTTTGGGACCTCTGGGCATGTTTGAAATCCAGCTTCTATACTTCTTAAGAAGTAGGGCCTTAAAGTGGGGGTGCTCCAGACCCCCTCTCTTCCTGATAGACTCTATGATACCATCCCACCTCATTTCTGTCATCCTCTGTCTGGTCATTCAGAGGAAAGTCTACAGGTCCTCCAGCTAGGAAATGAAATTCCAGTCTCCCTTACCTACAGGTATCGCTAGCCACCCGGAGCTATTCTTGCTGGGTTTCCCTCTCCTGTCTTTGGAGGTGGTAACACACTATCTTATCAATGGGAAAAGGGAAAGGAAAGGCCTCTCTTCACAAATCCTACATTACCCTAAAAGATGACTTCCTCTCTCTACAGTGGTATTGGTAATGGCAGTGGTGGAGGTGGTTGGTGGTGGTGGTTGGCGAGGATGGTGGAAGTGGTTGGTGATGGTGGAGGTGGTTGGTGATGGTGGAGATGGTTGGTGATGGTGGAGGTGGTTGGTGATGGTAGAGGTGGGTGATGGTGGTGGTCAATGGTGGAGGTGGTTGGTGATGGTGGAGGTGGTTGGTGATGGTAGAGGTGGGTGATGGTGGTGGTCAATGGTGGAGGTGGTTGGTGATGGTGGAGGTGGTTGGTGATGGTAGAGGTGGGTGATGGTGGTGGTCATGGAGATGGTTGGTGATGGTGGAGATGGGTGATGGTGGAGGTGGTGGAGACAGTTGGTGATGGTGGAAGTGGTTGGTGATGGTGGAGGTGGTTGGTGATGGTGGAGATGGTTGGTGATGGTGGAGGTGGTTGTTGATGGTGGAGGTGGGTGATGGTGGTGGTGGTGGAGATGGTTGGTGATGGTGGAGGTGGTTGGTGATGGTAGAGGTGGGTGATGGTGGTGGTCATGGAGATGGTTGGTGATGGTGGAGATGGGTGATGGTGGAGGTGGTGGAGACAGTTGGTGATGGTGGAGGTGGTTGGTGATGGTGGAGGTGGGTGATGGTGGAGGTGGTAGAGACGGTTGGTGATGGTGGAGGTGGTTGTTGGAGGTGGTGGGTGATGGTGGAGGTGGTTGGTGGTAGTTGTAGTGATGGTGGTGGTGGAGATGGTTGGTGATGGTGGAGGTAATTAGTGATGGTGGAGGTGGTTGGTGATGGTGGAGGTGGTGGGTGATGGTGGAGGTGGTGGGTGATGGTGAAGGTGTAGATGGTGGAGGTGGTTGGTGATGGTGGAGGTGGGTGATGGTGGAGGTGGTTGTTGTTGGAGGTGGTGGGTGATGGTGGAGGTGGTGGGTGATGGTGGAGGTGGTTGTTGTTGGAGGTGGTGGGTGATGGTGGAGGTGGTTGGTGGTAGTTGTAGTGATGGTGGTGGTGGAGATGGTTGGTGATGGTGGAGGTAGTTAGTGATGGTGGAGGTGGTGGGTGATGGTGGAGGTGGTTGTTGTTGGAGGTGGTGGGTGATGGTGGAGGTGGTTGGTGGTAGTTGTAGTGATGGTGGTGGTGGAGGTGGTGGGTGATGGTGGAGGTGGTTGTTGTTGGAGGTGGTGGGTGATGGTGGAGGTGGTTGGTGGTAGTTGTAGTGATGGTGGTGGTGGAGGTGGTGGGTGATGGTGGAGGTGGTTGTTGTTGGAGGGGGTGGGTGATGGTGGGGGTGGTGGAGGTGATGGTGCAGGTACCGGTGATGGTGGAGGTGGTGATTCTCCTACACAGTTACCCCAAAGAAAGCTCTGAGGGGAGGTGGCTGGTCCTTTTGACTCTCAAAGGTCAAATCTCTGAACTTGAAAGATGGGCATTAATATCCTTTGTCCCCAGCTTTGGGCCATAGCAGAAATTTCAGCACAGCAGGAAAAATTCCACTCAGCCGTTAACATCATCCTGTTACAGGAGGTGTAGTGCTACCAGTAAAGATAATTCTTTCATAATTCTTTTAAAGTGGTACTGGACATGTAGTAGCTTCTTTTTATTTCCTCAGCCAACAGGAGCTAAAAGTACAACTACTAAGGTGTAAAGGTCTATAAAAGCACTTGACGTTAAAAAGCGTTATATGTACATTTGTATTTAGAGCTTTGGAAGCAGCGTCCTGGCTGGGCTGCTCATGCTTCTTCTTGTTCTGGGTGAGAGATTTGTTGAGCTTGGGGTACAGGCTGTTGTCCCAGAGAGAGCACATGTAAATGATCAGTAAGAGGCTGAACCGAGACCCCTGGCGTTGCTAACTCCACAGTCCAGTCAACAAGGTGAACCATGCTGGAGACGGTGAGCTAGATGCGGAGGGAAGTCGGGCCCCTGGTTTTCCTTACTTGTGCCTTATGATTGGTTAATTTCTTTCTATACAGCTGGGACTTCTGTAGACCAGGGTTTCTCGACCTTGGCAATTTTGACATTTTGGGCCAGATAATTCTTTGTTGTTGGGCCATGTTGCGGCGCAATCAAATCATAAGGCGCCTGCCTAAGTATGGTTCCTGTTCCCTAAAATAGATCAAGCGGTGGCCATCTTGCTGGTGTAAGGCCTCTGCCGCCGTTTCACGAGCGCTTTAATGCACGTAGCTAGAAGTCCTTCTTTTCCGGGGCCCAGTGACTAAGCAGTTTTTGCCCGCCCTGTCATCACCCCTCTTCATAACTTGTGGCTTCCCTGTTCATAACTTGTGGCTTCCCCTGATTGGATAACCATCTCCTCCCGCCTCTCCTCTCTGTTTCCGCTTTCTTCCTCTATATAAACTCCAACACCTTTCTAATAAACGGAGTTCCGGCTTTGACCACTCTCCTGGCTCTGTGGTGTTCTTTCTCGGCCCCCGGGGAGGAAGGTCCTGGGGGGGAAGGGCCATGCCAGCGACACTCATCATCCCGCTCAGCCCCACAAGGGACCCCCGGCTGGACCAGGGTCTCTTCCCACTCGGTTTTGTCGGCCTCTGGCTCAGGGAGGCCCAACACTTTGTCATGGGGACTGTCCTGTGCAGTGTAGGATGTTTAGCAGCAGCCCTGGCCTCCACCCATTAGATGCCAGTAGTGCTCTCCCTGCAGCTGTGACAACCCCATTTGTTCCCAGACATTGATAAATGTCCCCTGGGGGAAAAAATCCCCCCTAGTCGAGCACCATTGCTGTAGACCCTCTCTCACATAGAAGTCCCAGTTGGGACTTCTGCTGGGAATGGGGTGTCCTCTCTCACATCTCTTTGCCTTGTCTCCAGATCCCTTTACATGTTAGCACAGGGCTTCAAGTGAGTGAATTCGGGAATTGCTGGACCTCTTAGGGCCTAGGTGCAGAGCTATAGTGCCGTCACTTTATCCATATTCTGCTGTTCAAAGCAAGTCACAAGGTGCACCTAGATTCAAGGGGAGGGAAATAGACAAAAGCTCAGTGGCCATCTAGAAGCCACGGTTCTGGCCCTCTTTCTGTCCTTACATGTGACCAGCTCACCCCTCTGCAACTGCTGTCCCTTGGCAGTGACTGTTCTTCTCCCTGACTTGGTATTGCTGGCACTTCTTTGTCATTCAAATCTCAGCTCATATGCCATCTCTTAAGAGGTAACCATCCAATGAAAGAAGACCCCAGTCACTATCACGTTACCCTGTGAATATTCTCCGCAGAGCATTTTCACTCTCTGACCTATTTACTTGTCTCTTCTCACTGGAATGAAAGCCCTGTGAGGGCAGGAACCTGTTTTGTTCATACTGTGTCTGTCGTTCCTAGCATACCTGGTACAGAGTAGGCAGAGGCACTAATGAAGCCCCCCAGGCTGGCCGGTTAGCTCAGTTGGTTAGAGCGAGATGTAATAACACCAAGATCAAGAGTTCACATCCCCATACTGGCCAGCTGCTCCCCCTCCCCACCAAAAAACAGAGTGCCTGCCTCACCCTCATGGGGGAGTTGTAAAGACCAGTGAGAATGATCTATATCTAGCTTATCAAATGGCCTGATACTTGGTAACCCCTCATTATTTTAATAATGTAAACTTTAATTTACTCCTTCCTTCTTACCTTCCTTCCCTGGGCTCCAAAATCAGGAGAGAAAAATTCCATGTAACTCTAGAAAGCAGGAATCATGTCATCACTTCCTTAAGATGGTTTCACGTGGCTGCCCACTGGCTCCCGCCAAGAGTGTGTCCTTATCTGGTTCTCACGGGGTAGAGGGCAGGTCGGCCAAGGTCTGGACCCCACTCTCTGCTTCTCACTGGAACGTGGTGCAAGGACCCACCAGACTTCTGAGAAGTTCCTTCGAACCCTGCCCAAGGCTGTGTGGGACCCTGACTTCCTTATTTTCATTAAACTGTTTGGTCTGTCCCAATTAGAGCCTTTTGAAGCCACTGTACTCAATTTACCACCTAATTACTCTTACCTTGTTTGTTTAATGAATCTTACATAATGATTCTGGTGAACTTTATAAAGCCTTATGTGGAGATTTTACTTTTCACTTTATAATTTGTGATATTTATATTAATGTTTTATAACCTTGGGTTCTTAATCATAACGTCATAAGGAGCTTAATTGATTTAAAACGAACCATGCCCTGAAGTGTGTACATGTCAAATTGATTCAAATTGATCCAGTGAGTTTAAAGAAAGCTTAGGCCAGACAGCATGATGACACCTGATAGAGACTTTGCTAAGGCACTTGACTTGGTGACTCAATTCTGCTGCCATCTCTGCACAGTAAGTTTTTGGATAAATACATCTTTTTTTTTTCCATTTATCACAGACTAAAAAGATAGGACTTCAAAGAAAAAAAAACCTAGGAAAAGTTAGATACATGTAAAATTTTCTACTTACAATTCTTCCTTCTGGAAAGTTGCAGAGAACTCACATTTGGAGAGCATACTGGTTTGAAAAATATATACATATACACACACACACACATATACATTTACAGGTTATGTTTGAGGCTGGCAACAGCACAGTCTCAGGTGACAATGGTTGGAAATTAAGAACTGATAACAGAAGCACTGGAAGAAAAACCCGTGTGATTCGGGCTGAGTTTGCTTTTTTGATCTTTCTTCAAGAGTGATCAATACAAGCACTTTCCCATAGAGAACTTTCTCTGAGCAAATGAACTCACAGGAGAAATTCTCAGTTTTCCGGGACAGGGTGAGTTCCATTGTGCATTTCTGCCAAATGACAGGTCAATTTAGATCTAATTGGCCCTAATTGGCACCCCTTCCCCTGAGAGGCTACATTTTTTTTACCTGTCTCACAGCAGTCTTCACAAAGGTGTGAAATCCCTTTTTGGCTTTGAAAAATATCAGACCTAATTTCCCAGTGGATCCCTCTAAACCAAATGAACCTGATTGCTGGGCACCGGGAGATGAGCCTGACTCCAAGAAAGATGCAATTCCCAGGACTCAGGGCTCCCTGAGGTCCCAGCAGTGAACAGCCACACCGGATTTTGCTGCAATTGATCTGTCCTAAAACATTTTCCTTTGTAAGCAGATCTGATGGTTCCTGACTTGCTTTCATAGTTCTAGTTCCCGTTTCTTGCAAGTCAGTCATTTTGCTTTACTCTTTTTAAGAGTTTTTAAAAAATGGATCTTGGACTTGACTGTCCGCAGGCAGTGCCCTATGCCCTCCTTAGCTGCAACACTGCACCGACTTCCTAACAGGCCTCCTTGCCTTGATCTCCTGTTCTAGACCATTCTCTTTGCTGCACGCCCCTTGGGGACAGTGTCTCTGTCTGCTTTTGTCACCCCTGTGTGGTCAGGGCTGAGCTCAGCATTTGACGCTCAGTAAGTACTTTTAATCTTTTCTGCAAAGGTACACAAGTGTACAAACCTTAGGTGACATCTTGAAAGATTTTTACCTATGCAATCCCCATCTGCATCAAATATTGAACATTTCCACCCATCCCAGAAGGCTTCTTCATGCCCTCTCTTGGTTAAACCCCCAATCCTACCCCCATTTGGAAGTGCCCACTGTTCTGATTTTATCACATTGTATTACACTGAATTGTGCTTGTCCAAAAACTGCCATTCTAGACTGGACACTCCCAGCTTTTTTGTTTTATTGCTACTTGAAAGCTCTAAAATTCCCTCTTTGAGGAGCAATCTAGTTTAGCAGGTAAGACCTTGGACTGTGGACCCAGAATGTCCAGGTTTGATTCCTTAGTCTGCACTTACCAAATACATGGCTTTGGGCAAGTCACTCAACCTCCCTTGGCCTCCGTTTCTTCATCTGTAAAATGGGGATAATAATAGCACTTACCTCCCAGGGCTGTCGTGAGGTTTAGATGAATTCATCAGTTTAAATGAATTCATTCAGGGTTTCCAACCCTGTCATATGACCAGCACTCAGTTCGCACTGGCTGCCCTTACTTTCTCTGAGCTTTGCTTCCATCTGCTGCCCCAACCAGCTCCTTCTCTAAACTCAGTTAGTGAAATGCCTAATTCAATCACTGCCTGAATCAGTGACTCTTACATTTCCTGGGAGAATTTGCAGTCAGGTGAAGGAGCTCAAATAAGTGCCCAAATAACTAGAAAGCAGTAGCCCACGTGGATGGCCTACCTGTTCTGTGCCTAGCATGTGTTAGCCGTGTTGCCTGCTCACACTGGGTTGTTTCATTGTTTCCACTTTTGTGGATGAGGAATCTGAGTCTCGGAGTGGTTTGTAAATTTCTAGTGCTCTGGGCCGGCCTGGTGGCGCACTGCTACAGTGCGCCGCTTGGGAGCACGGCGGGGCTCCCGCCGAGGGTTCGGATCCCACATACAGACCGGTTCCTGCTCACTGGCTGAGCGAGGTGCGGGCACAACACCGAGGGTTGCGATCCCGTTGCCGGTCCCGGTCCGGTACGGGCACGACACTGAGGGTTGCGATCCGTTGCCGGACACGAAAAAAGGAAAAAAAAAAAAATTTCTAGTGCTCTCTCAGGGCATTAAATGCAGGTGTGTCTTATTTAAAGCTGGGGGTCCCGACCATCATACTAAACTGCTCTTATGATGTAGAATGAGCTGGACAATCCCAGGGAGGCACAAGGTGTTCTGGAGGTGGCAGAAGTCCCAACTGATTTGGGGGTTTCTATAAAGTCTTCATGGGTATATGAAACCTGACTTGGAAGGTGGGGAAGATTTTTGTTAGGGGGTTGGAGGAAAGGTTAGGAATAGCGAGAAAGGCTTCTTGGAGGAGTAAAACAGCAAAAGCAAAGACACACATTCTGAAAGCACAGGATATTCGTAGGGAAATAATAGGTATATAGGCTCTGGCATTGGCAAAACCATTAGTTCAGATCCAAGCTCTGCCAACTGCTAGCTGTGTGACTTTGGCTAAGTTGCTTAATCTCTCTGTGTTTCATTTTCCTTATTTGTAAAATGAGAATAACAGAAGCTTCCTTGAAGGGGTTTGGGAGGATGAAATAAGATGGTGCTTGTGGCCACGTACAGTGTAAGTGCATAATAAATACTACCTACATTCAGTACACCAGACAGGCTAGTGACCTGTAATGTCACCTGCTCCTGGGAAATGAGGACAAGAAGAACAGAGGAAACAGCTTTCAAGATTTCTCTGGCTTTAGGTAAAAAAGTCGGAAGCGTTTGATCCTCTTGGTGTCCTCTCACGGCAAAGGACAGCACGCATCACACTTTATGCAGTCTCTTGAAGTCTGCCTTCTGAAACTTGCTGGCGTCAGCAAAATGTAGATAGAAACACGACCCTACAAAAATGAATGACACTCACCTAAGTACCTGATTACAAATATTTGGCTTCAGCAGATATTTCAGGCCCTTTCCTCAGGGAGCAACCTGGAGGTTGCTTTCTGGGATAAATTATACCAACATAACGTCAATCCACTATCCTTTCCTGGTCACTGACAAGTCCCTGAAGCTCAAACCCAGGGGGGAGGGGAAATCAGAAGAAAAGAAACAGGGTGATAATAAAAAGAAGTTCATATTTCCCTCTCAGTTGAGCCAGCTGGGATGTGGTCCACAAACTGCTTTAAAGGACCTGGGACACCTTGGCCACCCTGCACACGCCAACTTGGTGTTCGTAAAAGTCAGCACTCCGTGTTGCCTCAGTCCCTGCCTTCGCCCCGCTCACTGCTCCTATTCCCCCGGAGATCGAAGGAGAATTTAAGCCATATGGTTTTGATTCCTTCACTCATCAAAATGCAGTTTTCCAAGAGCCATTTGATCTCTAAGATGTTATGTGAGTGTCTTTTTGTATTTTATTTTTTCCCTTAGAAAAGAAAAGCTGACGGTTTGCCAAAAGAAAATAAACTCCAAACCCTTGGGGTCTGAACTGGATTCAAGCGTCAGATGAGGGGGTGGGGGTGGTGAAGGGGGATGTGGCTTAGTCAGGGGCCTCGAATATTCCCTTCAGAAGCCAGGTGAACCCAGGCCAAGTGGGGCTCTTCTCCTTTCCTTTCTCGTGTGTGTGTGTGTGTGTGTGTGTGTGTGTGTGTGTGTGTATGTTTGTGCCTAGCGGCTGAATAATAAATACTACATAATATAATAAATAATAAATGCACCCTCAGTGCCAGCTCTGTGCTAAGTGACTTGTGTGAATTCTCCTGGAGTCCTTATTATTACCCTTGGAGGGAGTGCTCCTTCCCCCTTCTCTCTCTCCTCTCTTTTCTTCCTTTTTTCCTTCCTTCATTCTTTCCTTTCTTGTCTCACTCATCAAATATTTATTGAGCACTTATAATGCGTCAGGCACTACTCTAGGGATCTGGAGACACAGTGGTGAGTACGACAAATTCCTCCCCTACCTTTGTGGGATCACATTCCAATGTATGTGCAATTAAGAAAACGAATAAGATAGTTTCAAGCAGTCATCAGTGTTATGCAGAAGATAAAAGAGGAAGGTGGCTGAGCTGCTCGAGTTCTGTTTAAGTTAGAGGGGTGGTCAGGGGAGCCTCAAGGAGCCGAGATCTGAAGGACACTAAGGGTGAAGCTGCAAAGCTACGGGAACAGGGCTCTCCTGCTGGGGAATGGCCAGGGCAAGGTCCCAAAGTGGGAGCACATTTGGCACGTTCAGGGAGCTGATAAAGGTCAGCTTGCTGGAGCGCAGGGAACAGATGGGCGGAGAGTGGAGTCCATGTGGCCCAAGAGGAAGCTTGGTCAGGCATGGGGGACTTTGTGGGCCACAGGGGAAGCCACTGGACTTAAGGCAGAGGAGTCCAGGACCTGACTCCATGTTTACAGCATCACTCTGGGGGCTGGTGGAGGAGGTTGGAGGGGCCAAGACAGGAAAAGAAGGAAGGCAACTGGTCAGGGAGCTACTGCCAACTTCAGGGTGTGGGTCTCCCTCTCCATCCAGACACAGGAACTGACGGACTCAGGCAATGTTTGAGGTAGGGCTTGCTGACTCCTCCACTCAGTAATGGAACTTCAGGAAAGGAGCACTTTTGGTTACCAAGGCGTTCTTAGTGGGGCCCCAGATTGCTGCACCAGCAGTGAAGAGGGGTTCTGGATACATTTTAGCAGGTGGGCCTGCTGAGGGTTGCAGGTGCAGGAGGAAAGGCAGGAGGCGTCAAGCTGGCAGGTCTGTAGAGGTTTTACAGCACATGGGGTGGTTGTCTCCGTTTTCCAAAACAAGAAAACAGAGGTTCTGAGAAGTTGAATAACCTGACTGAGATCCCATAGAAGAGGGTCAAGTCAAGACATGAGCCCAGGACTTGGTGTCTCTTAAATCTGATCTTTTAACTCTGCTTTCACAACTCCTTGGTATGCCCTTAGACCACCTGGGCATTTGCACTGTGAGAGGAAATCCAGCACATTTCCCCCCCGAGATATCACTGTGGCCCCCTTTCTCCTACCTGATGGTATAATTCCCTCACAAGAATACATGTACAATGCACATTCTCTTTATTTTAGGGTTTTTCTATTTTAAAACAAACAGAATACACATATTCTGTTTTTCCCTTTACCGATTTAATTTTATTTTCAATAATTCGCTTGTGCCTACTGTATAAAATAGAAGTTTACTAAGTAGTGTTGATTGATTAATGCCCAAATGAATGCTGTGATTTTTTTTCTTTAATGGTGAAGAGCTGTAGAAAGTTTTCATTCCTTCATTCACTCATTCATTCAACATTTCTGGATACCATCCCAGATGTTACACTGCATGTTAGAGACTCAGAGATATACAAAAGCAAATCTTTGCCTGCAAACAGGTTCCAATCTGGTTAGGTGTGAGTTGTGTGCATGTGCTTGTGAATGTGTGAGTGTAGCATATGACAGAATGATGTGTATAAATACTTTCAATGCTATGCGTGTACAAAGTACTATGAGTACGTAACAGAGGGATATTTTAACTCTTGGAGAAGTTGGGCAGGTGTGGATTTTATCAGAGATGGTTTCAGGGATAAGGTCACATTCAAGCTGAGACTTGAGGAACAAGATGAAGAATTCTCTAGGAACAGAGTGGAAGTGAAGGTGACTGTGTTGGGAGGCCTGTATTCCACCTTGGTGACCCCTTTCCCAAGTTTGGTCTTGGTCAGGATAGGTGGGTACAGATGGGGGAGGATGGGGAGAGGGGATTACTAACATGTAATCCCCACAGATCCCACTGTGGTTTGGAGAACTTTGGGATCCCTTCATTCTTTTCTGGGCTGCAGAAGTTCCCTGGTCTGTATGTCTGGTAGGTGATGACTGTAGATGTGGTACTGATAACTGGCGACCACGAGCTGTTTTTCTCCCCGCATGCTTCCCCCGGTCTTTTAGCAGCAGCCCTGATGCTTCTATGGGATCCTCCTTTCCCAGTCTTAGTCCACGTGGTGTAGGAGAGAGTCCACCCCCCCCCCCCAGCTGACTGGAATACTACCTTCCTTAGGCCATAGTAGCCATATAATCCTTGCCATGCCCGTCAGGCCCAAGAGACTCAATTCTAGGGTTTCCATTTGAATTACTGGAGAAGTGGAATTTTGCTTTCTGCTGCATCTGACTCTGGAAGGGTGTGGTCTGAGAAGCTGTTGGCAGCCACTTTGCAACTACATGAAGCTTTGAATGGGCCAGCATCAAGGAAGTCAAGTCAAGACGCAGAGGGAAGCTCGTTCCTGGGGACATCCTTTGAGCCCTGAATTAACACCTGAAGCCAGCCTTATCCTAGGACAGGAGCCAACAGATCGCCTTTTAGCTTTGGCCAGCTTGAGTTGGGATTCCTGTAGCTTGTATCAACAGAATCCCAACTAATACCGTGGCCAATAACACTGTGAGATGTCATTGCTCTGGGAAAACCTTCTCTTTTTCCCCAAGAACCTTGGTCTTGTCATACAAAGGAGGGTTGAAAGTGGGGATTTCAGGCATGACGGCCAGAAATGCGGTTGGGAGGGGTGGAATATGTCTGCCTCTGATTTTTAATTATTTGTGCTAATCACACCAATGTCAACCACCTTGGTGTCACTAGATGGAAGAATTTACCGCAGTGATTTATTTCAATGGAAAGAGTTCTGTTATTTCAGCACAAATTTTTGTTGTTGGTGGTTAGGGCTTCTTATGGTTTTTACAAATCAAAAAAAAATTAGAGACTATTTTGATTTCAAAGGATCCTAGAAGTCACCTAGTTCAACCCTTTTAAGCCTCTGATTCTTCAACAATAAAATAGAAATAATCGGAATATGTACCTCACAGGAGCTTGAGCAGTCATGTCTGTTAAGCTCTGATATAGACTTGCATTTAGGACTCAATAGTAATAACTTCTTTTGAAAAACTTGGGTAACACAAGTTCATGGTGTCATTCTAGAGAATCCAAGTAGTACTTCTTTATAAAATTATATATTTTAAGTGCGTAAATGGCATAAACTCTCTGGGCCTCACAGTTTCCTCATCTGTAAAATAGGGGTAATAATAGTACCTACCTCATAAGGTGGTTATTGAAAATTAAGTAAAGCTGTGGTCCCCCAGTGTCACTGTCAACCCTTCTCGACCCTGCTCTGTGTCTGGGAAGCTGACTCGGGTGGGCTACAGTCACGGGCTCCACTGCCCTCTGGTTTCTGGTAGGTCTCAGCCCACGGGAGACATGAGGTTGGAGAGTGAAGGGAGTGATGTCAGGCTCGTTCCTGTGGGATCACCAGGAGCTGGCTGTGTCCTCTCACCAAAGGCCCTAGCTCCTGCTGGGCAGTCCTCTCCATACGACCTGGTAACTGCTCTGTTTCCTCATCCCTTAAGGCCTAGGGATTGAAAACCCCACCATCACCGGCCCCTGGAGGACTGCACTATCCCTGTGGTTTCTCTACATCTTGCCCACATGTTTGCAAACAGCCTCTATCGAGGCTCTCCTCAAAGCTCCCAATTTGAGCATGCCCTCTGCCTCTGCTGGCTCCTAACTGATTGGCTCCCATGACAAGACCTGCACAGTGCCCAGAACACACTTCATATAGTCTGCTGTTGTTATTTTGTCATCTACAAAGCAAAGAATCAAATGCATGATGGATGTGTGGTTTGAGCATCAATTTCATTGTTTAAGGTCTTCTCTTCTTAATCAGATGTTGTGGTTTTACCCTCATGGATTAGGAGTGGTTTGATGAATGACTGGCCCTTCCCTCTAAGTGCTGCCAGAAAGAAGGGAGTATGGACACAATCTCCAATCCCCAATCATCACTCAGTCCTCTAGTATTCTACTCTCCCCTTGTCATAACCCTCAGGACTCTTACCTATAACCCAGGTGGTTTCCTACTTATGCTATCTGACTTATGCAAACTCAAATGTATTTAAAACTTCCAGTAGGGTCCATGTATGTTATGGACTGAAAGTCTGTGTTTCTCCTAAGTTCATATGTTGAAGCTCTTACCCCAAATGTGATGTTTGGAGGTGGGGTTTTTGGGAGGTAATTAGGTTTAGATGAGGTTATGAGGGTAGGGTCCCCATGATGGGATTAGTGTCCTTATAAGAAGAGGAAGACAGACCAGAGCTTACTCTCTTTCTCTTTGCCATGTGAGCACACAGTGAGAAGGCATTGTCTGAAAGGCAGTAAGAAAGCTCTCACCAGGGAACCAAATTTGCTAGCACCTTGATCTTGGACTTCCCAGCCTCCAGAACTGTAAGAAATAAATATCTGTTGTTTAGGCCACCCAGTCTGTGGTATTTTGTTATAGCAGCCCAAGCTGACTAAGACAATGTAAATATTTCATATGCATAATGATAGTGTGAATTCTACTACTCTAAGAGCTCACTGTGGGCCAGGCATTGGGCTAAGCACTCTACATGAATGACCTCATTCAATTGCCACAGTCACAATTATTACTACTTGTATAAGGCATTGCCTTTAGTTTTTAGAAAGAGACTAGGATTACAGTGATTTTAAAAGATACTTAATTTTTCTCACATATAAAAGAAGCCTGGTTGGACCTCGGCAGCCATAGGCTTAATAGTAGCTCCATGGTCATTGAATTCTCAGGTTCCTTCCATCTTTCTTAGCTCAGGGGTTCTAGCTTCAAGGTTATCTCATGGTCCAGAATGGCTGCTGCAGCTCCAGCCATTATGTCTATATTCCTGATGATGAGGGAAGGGAGGAAGGTCAAAAGATTTTTTCTAAGCCCCAGCTTGGTAAATCCTCCTTTATGGAACTTTCCCAGAAGCCCCACCCAACAACTCCACTTATATCTCATGGGCCAGAGATTGTACCTAGCCACAAGGTAGTCTGGTCAAGGATGGGCTCACCTGCAGCCCTCAGTAATGCCAAGGCTCTGTTATTAAGAAAGAAGGGGAGAATGACTATGAGGTCATGTTCTCTGCCACAGTGCTGCTGTTGTCATTTTACCAATGAGGAAACTGAAGCTCTGAGAGTCAGGCATGTTGCCCAAGACTATATCAATGGCATAACAGAGCCAGCATGTGGATGTAGATCTGCCTGACTTTAATGTCCACATTCTTTACCTCTAGTTGCTAAAGATATATTTTGCCTAAGAAGAAAGGCAGGGACCTAAGCGGGCAGCCACGTGCGTGCTCAGCTGTCTCCACTGCTACTTCATGGGCACCTGCTGAATGGGGCCAGGGTTTTAAAGGGTTCTGGCTCATGTTCAAAACTGACTCACAGAAGCCTTTCCAGAATGCGCCCTTACGTAGATGGAGGCCTTCCTGACTTGTCTGCTTGTCTCTTTCCCGGGAGGCTGTAGGCTTTGAGCAGGCTATCTTGTGCCTAATTGCATGCCCACTAGCTGACACAGAGCCTTGCATGTCAAGGGAACTCAATGAGTGTTTGCTGAGTAAATGAAGGCGGTGAGTGAGTGAACTAATGAACTTGGATAGAGCTAACAATCTTGAAAGCAAGCCAACTTATTTTTCCTGGATGGTATTTACCACCAGCTGACCAATTGTGTTTAAACCATCCCTGTAAGAGGTAGAATTTCTCTGAGAAAACCTCCCATTGTCAACTACAAGTCCCAAGAGTCTCTGTCTGTGAAAAATAGCATGTGTGGCCCCCATGAGACCTTTTTTGTAGTAGATTTTCTGAATATCTTTTTCTTCTGATTGGCCTCTAAAATGCACTGAGGAATTATGCTAATGTTGGTATCTCTCCAACCACATCCTACTGAGGATTGAATCTATTTTTCAAAGACAAAACTGAGTTTTAATTTAGTGTCCCCTTGACATTTCCCTTTCAAGCACATGAAGGATGCTTCTGCGAAAGGGAGAGGTCTTGGGAAATCTTTCACGGATGGCTACGCTTCACGCCTGGGTGGAGTAACCCTCAGCACGCCAGCTTTCAATTAGAAGTAAATAAATGGAGACAGCTTTGCACTGTGCCCGACACTCAGAAAGATCAGCCCAGGGCCTTGGGGCTGGATTTCTCCCACTGTAGCTGAAAATTTCCATTTACATTTTTTGGTGTTTTCTGAGCAGCTTTAATGTGCCTGGTTTAACCTTTAAGACCCTCTCTCTCTCCCACTCTCTCTCTCTCTCTGCCACTTCTCCCTGCGCTCACGCTTTGAGAACTCCATGGACCCGAAGGTACCTGTGGGGATCAGGGATGCACCCTTTCTCTACATGAGTGGATTCTGAACTGAATTCTCTAGATGGAGAATGAGCTATCCTGGGGCCAAGTAATGGAGTCTTTTCTCTTTCCCTCTGTGATTGTAATCTGTTTGGAATAAGGTAGATGGGGACATGTCTCTCCTCTGCCACCCACAGCCTAAGGCACAGGTGGATTGGTGGGGGCTTTGGTTAGGACTGGGGATAGGACACGTTATGGGGAAGGACACCTTGCTGTGCCATTTTCTCACATTTTGAGGCCCAAGAGAAAGTTGTGGCATCATTTTGAGATTCTTCTATTAGGGGACTGTGTCAGTTGGTTGGTGCTGCGTAACAAATCACTCCAGAATTTAGTAACTTAGAACAACACCACTTACTTTGCTCACAAACTTTGCAGGTCAGCAATTTGGGCTGGCCTCCGCTGGGCAGTCCTTCCAGTCTGAGCTGGGCTCAGATGGGCACAGTCTGCTGATGCACCACTTACTTTGCTCACAAACTTTGCAGGTCAGCAATTTGGGTTGGCCTCCGCTGGGCAGTCCTTCCAGTCTGAGCTGGGCTCAGATGGGCACAGTCTGCTGATGGGTTGGCTTGTGATGGTCTCAGCTCAGAGGACTTGGGCTGTACGGGCTCTTGTCATCCAGCAGGCCAACCTGGCTTGCTCACGTGATGGTGAACTGGTTCCAAGAGCAAGCGCCGGAGAGCGCAAAATCTCTCCTTGAGGCCTGGACTCAGACTTGGCATGATGTCATTTCTGCTGCATTCTACTGGTCAAAGCAAACCACAGGCCAGCCCCGATTCTAGGAGTGGAGAAATGGGCTCCACCTTTTGATGGGAAAAGCTGCAACGCATTTTGGCCATCTTTGCATTCAACAGCAGGAAGTGATTTTCTAAACCTGCTTCTCAAGGCCTAGTGTTTCCACGGAAGAGCCTCAGGGGCGGCTGCAGGGTCTAGGTTGAAGTTTGGGCTGCCCGTCTCTCACCTCCAGCCTTACTAACTCACTTTTATCTGCAGGATATATTGGAGGATATATTGGACTTCTGAGTAAGATCTCATCTCATTTGAACAAAGGTTGCCATGGTTAAAAGACATTTGAATACCAATTAGTTAGAAGTAATTGTCAGGCTCTCTCTACCTCCTTCTGCCCTCTGTGACTCATAGAATTGCACTTCCTGTTTTCTGGTGAAAGAGAACTAGTGCCAAGAAGTATGAAGGCTCTGACTGTGGCCATTCATCTCTCTTTGCACCCCAATCCCCATGCAGTCTGGTTCCCAGTCTCTAAAAATGAAGAGGTAGGCAGTAATGCAAAGCAAGAGAGTCCAGACTCTGAGGCCAGACTTGCACGATTCAAACCTCAGTTTCCTCACTTGCAGTGTGGCCTTAGGAAAATTACTTCACCTGTTCAAGCCACAGCTGCTTCATTTATAAAACCAGGGTGAGAATAATAGCAACTACTTTACAAGGTCATTGCATGGATTCAATAAGATGATATGATTTGTATAGCATAAAAGTTACCCAACGCATGCTTACTACTTTTATTATGTAGTCTCCAAGTTCCCTTCGTGTTCTAGTAGATTAGGTATCTGTGAAATTCTGGTGTGCAGTGCTATTTTTATGTTCTAATTGAAAACCCAGTTCCCAGTTTCTAGGTGGTCTGGTTTGGGATTTTTCTAGGAAGGCATTAAACAAAACAAAACATGCAAAACAAACCTCTGTCCACTGGCCTGCCAACAAATGGTAAGATTCAGATTTTAGAGGCTCGTTCTTTTGGCTGAATACGTTAAATTTTTCTTACTCATTAACACTTAGTGTAAATTGGTTGGTTAGATCTTTTCTTCCATAAATATCAAGTTGAACCATAGGCACTGAGAAAATGTGAACTTTGTTGGAAAGTTTTGCAGAGGACGAAGAGGTGATGTATATGTATGAACAGGAGAAGGGAAAGGCTTAGGCTGGCCATGGCGGGGGGGGAGGGGGCAGGAGCAAGGAGGATGATGACTGGATGAAGGACGGGACCCTTTAGGCTGGCGAGAGAAGAGCCAAGAAACACTGGGCCTGCTTTCCTGCTGTGCCTGGAGCTGAAGGTCTTTGTATCCAGTTCACATCGACAGACAGTGCATCCTCTGGCTTCACCATCATAATCCCCAAATGATTCAAGGCCCCCAGGCTGTGCAGAAATATTGAAAGCCACCATAGCTGCCATTCAACAGGAAGGAACTTGATGCCCCTGAATGATGGAGGAGCAAAGATTTTCCCAGACTCCCCTGGGGCACATAGTTTTGGTTTCTCAGAAAGGAGAGTCTTCCCCACCCCCATAGCATTGACAATGAATTGGTTACCTGTCAGGTTGGTCCTGCCCAACAGGATCTGCCACAGTCTCTCAGCCTCAGAGGCTTCCACTTGCTAGGCCTTGGCAAACAGGCTCCAGCTTGCTAGGCTGGGCCCTGGGCCTTGGCCTGATGGGAATAGTAGGGCAAGAAGGCCCCAGCCTGACTTTTCAGATGCTACACACACACTGGGGTGCTCTGAGGAGCGGCACCTCATCTTGGGATGAGAAGAGGTGGCCAGGAGAGCAGCTTGGACCAGGGGTGTATAGGGCTGGGTTCCACAGGCACCAGCAAACACCTGGCTTTCTCAGGTAACAGGTAGAGGTGCACCTGGCTATAAGCCAAGTGCTTATAGGGAAATATCCCACTCCCCTTTAAAATTGCGTTTTGGACCAAAGATAAACGAGGGAGCCATGGGGCCCTTATTGGAGGAGACCCTTGTTTTTCAGAAGGATTTGCCTTAGAATTCCTTTATCTAGCATATTGTCCTATAATATTTGAGTTCTACTTTTTCTTTTTGTTGGGGGGGGGGATGTCTGTTATTTTTATTAAACAAGTTATCTGTGTTTATTATGGAAAAATCTGAGAAAGAATAGATAAGTAAAAGTTTTATTTGTGATGAAAAATTGCTTGTAAATTATTATTAAATTCTCTCTTTCTCTCTCAACTCTCTATTTTTGTTTTATTTTGTTTTTCATGGTTTTCTTTCAAGGGCATATTCTATAATGTATTTACATAGTCCCCTATTTGGGGGCATTTAGAGGTGTGGTTTTTACAGGCTCCCTGCACTTGCAAAATTTCCCATGGGAGTGAGCTCCAGTCTGCTGCAATGATAGCTGGGTGGGAACTCACCCTTTATTAAAACCGCCTGTCCTCACCTGTCTTGTTTCCCCACTTTCCTGCTCATGTCCCTTTCACCTCCCAAATAAACCACTTTCACTCAAATCCTTGTCTCAGGGGCTGCTTCTTAGGGAACCCAAACCAACGCAGCGATAGGCCACCTTTGGGTACACACTGAGACGCCCTTCGCCAGCGCTGGAGTTGCGCACGACCTCCCAGGAGCTAAGCTCTTGCCTAAGGTGGAACCCGCAGAGGTGAGGCTCTCCCAACTCACTTGGCTCACGTGGGGCTGTGCCTCCTGGATCTGGCAATTCGACCTTTGGTCTACAAGCTTCTCATCCTTTTGCCACCCAGTAGCTCTTGCCTAAGGTGGAACCCGCAGAGGTGAGGCTCTCCCAACTCACTTGGCTCACGTGGGGCTGCGCCTCCTGGATCTGGCAATTCGACCTTTGGTCTACAAGCTTCTCATCCTTTTGCCACCCAGTTGCTACTCGGCTTTCGCCAAAGCTGCCTTGTCACTACTGGCTAATCCTTGTTTTTCCTCCTTGTCACTTTGTTCCTGAGTTAATCCTCTCCTACAGTTCTGGAATCTCCTCTCTGGGCTTTTCTTATCAGTCCATCTTTACCAGCCTCTGCTTCTCAGCCTTTGCCTGAAAGCAGGAGGCCTCGGGCCACTCCGGGATGGAGGTGAAGGGTTTGTTTTGGGATTCTCTATACACTGCTCTGAAAGCCCTGCTTTTTCTTGTAATCCTCCCTGAAGAGGAATTTTGTTAGTAGGCTTCCTCTGAGTTGATGTCTCATCTAGTCAGAGAGAAAAAAACCTTTTTTTTGCAAAGCATTGACCATATATTCCTTAACTTTGCTTTCTCCTTTACCTCCCAAAACTTGCCAGTTTGAGGGTCCCAAGTTTCAGAACGTGCCAGAGTGTGCTCTAACACGTACACTTATTTGAGTACTACGTGAGCGTTTGCAAGGGTCTTCAGGCTCTCCTTGTTGGACATTTGTGATCTGATGACTTTAGTCCAAAGACATGAACTTAAAAGTGGGTATTTGAGGCACCGTGGTAGAAAGTTCTTAGTGACCCTCCAAATAACAACATTCACATTTTGACAAGAGGATGCCTTGGTCTCTGGGATAAAGTACAATAGTGTTTTCTCCCCTCCCTCTCTCCCTTCCTTCCCAAGAGGTAGTATGGTTGACTCTACCAGTTACTAGCTCTGTGGACAAATTACTTAATCTTTCGGTGTCTATTTCTCCATCTGTAAAATGAGTATACTAATAAGATCTACCTCACGGAGTTTTTGTGAGGATTAAATAAGTTAATATCTGTACAGCATTTAAGACAGTACCTGGCACAGAGTAACCTTTCGAAACATATTTGCTCCTGTTATTAATTCATTCATAAAATAAATCACCTACTGCATGACAGGTCAGGAGGCAACAGGGTGGATAAAGTCCCAAAGCATCTAGAGAGGGAGATCGCTTAGGATATGGCTATTCAACTTGCCTCAAGATGGAAACCACAGTTGTAAGTTCTTTCCTCACCACACTAAAGGAATTCAGCTGCTGGGAAGGCAAGTACTCCTCCAGGAAGGTAATGTCCATGATTAAGTGCAGGCAAACATGTCATCTCAACTTGGGAGTGATTGAAGGAAGGAAAGCAGAACTAGATTTCTGATAGCTGCTAATTTGGGCACTGGTTTTAATGGCTCTCAAGGTCTATAGGGAAAGAAAAGAGAAGAATGAGGATGCGGGTAAAAGAGAGGTTCTGGAATGGACTGCAATGGTGCCTGGGGCCCAGGGACGAAGTCTACAAAAGGGGTTCAAAGGCTGCTGGTGGGACGAGAGATGGAGTCCTGCCAGGGCACTTGTCCCAGGCCCAGTGTCCTGTTAGCCTGCAGGCCGTGCCAGCAACTGCCCACCTGCTCTGGAGCAGGCATGGAGGAACGGTTAAGAGCCTGGGCTCTGCAGCCTGACCAGGGCTTCCATCTCTTCACCACTTGCTAGCTGTGGCTGACCGTATCTTCCAAAGAGGCCCACCACCCATCCCACTGGCTCTTCCTACCATGTGGCTGGCACTCCTCCTGCCAAAGGGACATCCATGTCCCCTCTCCTTGAATACAAATGAGGCTCATGACTGCCATGACCAAAGGAACATGGCAGAGGAGATGCTATGTGACTTTCAAAGCTAAGTCATAAAGAGCGTGGAAGGTCTGCTTGGCTCACTCTCTCCCTAGGGACGCTCATCCTTGGAACCCAGCCGCACGTTGTAAGGAAGCTGAGGCCACACGGAGAGGGTACATCCAGGCATTCCAGCTGATGGCCCTCACTCAGCCCTCAGGAGACAGCCAGCGTCAGTCACCAGCTGTGTGTGTGCAGGAGCCTTCAGATTATTCCAGGTGCTCACCACGGTAGTCTTCCCTTATCTACGGTTTTGCTCCCTGTAGTTTCAGCTACCCTTGGTACAGGACAAGATATTTTGCAAGAGAGAGAGAGACTACATTCACATAACTTTAATCACAGTATATTGTTATAGTTGTTCTATTTTGTTATTAGTTTTTGTTGTTAATCTCTTACCATGCCTAATTTATAAATTGAACTTTATCATAGGCATGTATGTATAGGAAAAGACATAGTTTATGCAGGGTTTGGTACTATCCGGGGTTTCAGGCACCCACTAGGGGTCTTGGAACGTATCCCCCATGGATAAGGGGGCCCTATCGTTCTGAAATATCTACCTCATGGCATTGATGACTTAACTAATGGAGACATAGCACAGAGTAAGAGTTATGTGTTTTCTATTAAAATTGCTGCTGCTGCTGTTATTATTATCATCACATGTACTCTAGCTGATCTACAGGTATCTTCAGCATTGCTCCATCTACAGAAGGCTTCCTCAGTATGGGCTGGTGACACTGGCCATGCCACCTCTGACAGAACCAGGTGAGCTCTACCCTACAATGCCCTGGGTTATCCATGAGCCAAGGAGGGACCTGGGCATGCAGCAGACAGTGTGAGCATGGAGGGCTGGAGTACAAAGGCTTATGCCTGCACTAGTTAGGGGGCCCTGAACTGGGCAGATGTGAGAGCCTTGGGTGGGACAGAGGTCAGTGATCCCTCACACACAGACAGTACAGGACAGTTTGACAGATGCTCAGATGGGCTAAGCTAGGGGTGTATAGGAGCCTACAGGAAGAGCTTTTATCCAAGCCTTGGTGGGCCATGCAAAGGTAATCAGAAAATGTTGAATGGGAATTGCCCAGTGACAGAGAAAAGAAAGGGAATTCCAGCTGGAGGGGAGAGTGTGAACGAAAGCTTGGAGGAGAGAACACTTCATTTCTGGGGATTTGCAAATCTAAGACTGGTAAGAGCATACAGTGACAAGTTTAAGGGCATTCAATAGAACTGCTGGTCTGCCTCTTCAAAATGTCAATATTATGAAAGGGAAAAAAGGCTAAAAAACTGTTTCAGATGGAAAGAGATGATACAAATATGTCCACTAAATGCAATGCATGAACCTGGACTGGTCCTGGGTGAGGAGAAGTAAGACATCATTGAGACAATTGGTGACATTTAAATGTGGACTGTATATTAGACAATAGTATTGTGTTGACATTGTCTACAATTCTATTTTCTCTTCCATAAGAGAATGTCCTTTTTTTATAAAAAGGGCTGGTTGATTAGCTCAGCTGGTTAGAGCACAGTCTTACAATGCCAAGGTCACAGATTCAGATCCCTATACTGGCCAGGAACCAAAAAGAAGAAAAAAAGAGACTGTCTTAAAAAAAAAAAAAAAAGAAAATGCATGCCGAAATGTTAGGTGTAAAGGGGTATGATGTCTACAAGGGAATCTCAAATGTTCCAGGGAAAAATGATCCTTATTTAGACAGAGGGAGCGTAAAACAAATAAGGCAAAGTGTTAATTGGCTAATCTGGGCAAAGGGTATAAAAGAGTTCTTTCTTCTATTCTTGCAATTCTTCCGTAAAAGTATTTCAAAATAAAGTTTTAAAAAATGAATGGGGAAGAAGAACGTGTAGGCTAAGAGGCAGGGAGCGGGGAGAGGCAAGTCTGGAAGTTAGGCTGCCTGGTTTATTGGAAGGGACATTGATGTGCAAAGGCTAAATGCCCGGTCAAGGGTCAGTGAGCGGCGGCGGTGGGCTGTGTGCCCCAACCGTTACTTCTGAGACCTGAGGCTTGGCTCTTGGGTCAACCAGAGGGTCCCAGGAGGGAAGCGTGTGTGTCAGTAAATGGCCACTGAGGTGGAGAAGCCCTTAGGGGGGTGCACAGAGCTTCTTGCCTTGCAGAAGTGCGCACAAGGCTGCTGTGTTCTCAGGTTACCCCTAGTGTGAATTGAACCCTGAATTCCTCGTGCACTGCCCCAAAATTTGCCCATGTGTTTGTAAAGGTTGATTACCTCTTTGGGACCTTTTTCTTTTTTTCCTTTTTGTCTTTTTTACTGACCAGTAACAGGATCGCAACCCTCGGTGTCGCACCCATACCAGGGACCGGCAACGGGACCTCAAACCTCGGTGTTGCTCCCGCGCCTCGCTCAGCCAGTGAGCAGGAACCGGTCTCCACATGGGATCTGAACCCTCAGCAGGAGCGCCTCCGCGCTCCCAAGCGGCGCACTATCCAGTGCGCCACTGGGCCCGCCCGTGGGACCTTTTTCTAATGTGAATAGAAGCTGTAAAGTTTCCATCGTTGCAGCAGCACTTTGGGACCAAGTGTCTCTTCTGGTGTGCTGTGAGAGGACTCTGCATCTGACATCTGATATCACACAAACGTGTGCTAACAATGTACTGATTTCAGATGATGTGTAATGCCATCATTTATAGAAATTAGGAGCAAATTTCTCTCCTTTTCAAAGGAGAACAACTCAGTAAAGGGTAACGGAATCCTGGTTAACTATGGGGCCTGGCTTAAAAAAAGGAGTGCTTTTGGCAGAAGTATAAATTGGTCCGACCACTTTGGAAAACTGTTTGATAGCAGCAGATGAAGCTTACGATATGCTGAGTAAAAGCAATTCCACACTTGTGCACTTCATCCAAGAGCAGTGAGTGCACACGTCCTGAACACATGTACAAAAATGTTCATAGCAGCTGTATTAATAATAGCCCCCAAACAGAAACAATCCACATGTCCATCAACACTAGAATGGATAAGTAAACTGTGGTGTATTCATACATGGAGCACTACTGAGCAATGAAAAGAGAATGAAATACCAAAATATACAACAACACGGCTGAATCTCATGGCCACATGGACACAAAAAGAAAACATTTGGAAATTCTATTTCTTTGAAGTTTAAGAACAAATGAATTGAATCTATGATGATAGAAGTCAGAGTAGTAAATATTGGGGTGTTGATCGGGAGAGGGTATGAGAGAGCCATCTGGGGAGCTGGGAATGTTTGACATCTTCATCTGGGTTGTGGTTACACAAGTAACTGCATGTAAATGATACATTATTAGAAAAATAGATAAAAATAAAAAAGAGTGTTCCTTGCCACTGGTATAGTTGTCTTGAGGGGCTGCAGAATGAGACGTCCCAATGACTGTGCCTGATAGCAGCAAGCTGGGGTGTTGTGTACTCAGCCCCACTCTACAGTAGCCAATCACATGTGCTCTTGTGATATGTGCTGGGTGAGAGCCACCTGCCACCCAAGGATCAGTCAATATTTGTGCAGCAAGCCAGTGACCTCAGGGCTGCCTCCACCTCAAGCTGAGACCACTCAAGCTCTAGGGCAGCTTTTCTTGAACACCAATGTGTAAAAGAATCATCTGGTGATGCTGTTCAAATGTAGATTGTGATCCAATAGATCTGGGGGTGGGGTGGGCTGAAGTTCTGAGCTTCTAGTAAGCTCCCAGGTGATACTGGTGCTGCTAGACCAACTTTGAGTATCAAGGCTCTAGAGGCCAAGATGAGAATGTTGGCTCTGCCACTTGTGAGCTCTATAATCTTTGCCAAATTCGTTGACCTCTCTGAACTTCAGTTTATTCCTCTGTAAAATGGCAGGGGGTGGAGTTGGAGTGGGGCGGGTGAGGCAGCCATCTCCCAGAATGGTGCAGATTAAACAAGATAGCATACTTAAAAAGCTTAGCATAGTGCCTAGCCTATGGTAAGCACTCATTAATTAGTAACTATTGTTATATTTATTATTTTTAATAAAGAAGGCTAGGTCATGATTTGCAGAAAGGTGAGTATGTGTGGTTAGTAAGGGCCAGAACTAACAAGCATTTATTTCTCTCGTAGTCTGTTGAAGTAGGATGTTTTCTCTTGCTTCTCTTTTCTTCCACTTTATCCAATAACCCTTCCCCTGAATTCATGCCTTCCATCTTCACTATCAAGATCAGATGTATTTCCTCTTTACTTTTCTTCCCACCCCAATCCATCTCAAATCTAACAAAGCTGGAAGAACTCAGGCAGAACTGAAGCTTGAAGCCAGGCAGACTGTCAGATTGTGCTGAGAAGTGATGTCATTGTCAAGGAAACCTCCCACCCACCTTGGCTCTTTCTAGTGGGGCAAGATTGGCCCCCGTGGAGGTCCATGAGTGGGTCTCCATGCATTCCCGTGCCCAGCTGCCCTCTTCAGAGCCCGCCCATGCTTCTCCATGCACAAGGTGCCTCTGGAGGAAGACATGGTTTCTCAATCTGTAAGGCTGTCAGTTGGCATCTTTTTCAAGAATTGAATTAACTTGTCATCAAAGAAGGGAAAAAGAGAAGTGCCTGGTTTTGTGTTTTCTGCAGAGTAACTGGCCTGGACTGGGTCCAGGTTTCAGGGTGCCCCTCTTTAGTTTGAAGGTGGGGGAGCCATTTGATTGGAGCCTTGAGTTGATCTGAGGCTGGGGGAGCTCGAGGTTGCGGTTTGGTTCATAAAGTGAAGTAGTGTTTAATTAGTGCCAGACACTAGAACAGGCACCAAATGCTCAAAATAAACAATCAAACAAAGGCACTCACAGTGGAGCAGAGAGACAGAAAAGAAGCCACTCTAATGCCCTAAGATCAGTGCTTAGGTAGGGGAGTACGTGGCTCCTATGACAGCACAGAGAAGGGAAAGACAGGGAAGGTGTGGTAGCAAGTCTTCAAAGATGGCCTCCCAATGAGCCGCACTTCCTGTCATTCACACCCTTGTGTAGCCCTTCCCATGTTAAACCTGGGCTGGACTGTGCAACCAATCGAGTTTGGTGGAAGTGACGCTGTGTGACGCCCAAGGCTAGGTCATAAAAAGCATTGCAGTTGCTGTCTTGGTTTCTTGGAACACATGCTCTGGAAGAAACCAGCTGTCACATAAAGTCTAACTGCTCTGAGTCCACCATGCTGTGAAGAAGCTCAACCCAGCCCTATGAAGGCATCACAAGAAGTCAAAGAAATCCAGCCCAGGAGCTAGTTGTTCCACCCATCTCAGCCAGCCGACAGACAG